>NC_056726.1:5403457-5650957 GCF_019279795.1 Protopterus annectens | reverse complement strand
TCAACCATTCAGCAATTCCAGTGGACAATAAAGAATATTTTTCACACATTAGTGGGGTACTAGCTCAAAAAACATGCACAAGCAAATATGTATAACATTTACATATTCAGACTTTATGATTTTTCCTATGCAAAAACTTTGAAAGACTGTGTTCAGATAACTGACGTTTCAGATAATTGACATTCGGATAATTGACTCTCTACTGTATATAGTTTGATAAAAGGTGGATCTAAGAGGATGGAGAAGCAAAAGAAAAAAGAGGGGTAACAAGATAGACATAGTCAAGGTGTAGAAAAGGCTAAATAAGTAACCAGGGGAAAAGAGGGGAAGAAGAGGAGATTAGGTGAGGAAAGGAAGAGGAAGTAAGTAGACAAAAAGCAGTTAGTGGATGTAAGATGTTAAGTTGGGTTTATGGCATGAACAGATCCAGGAAGTTTGTCGGTTTTCCTTTAAAGTTTTTTGAAGCTATGGGTATGGGGCAAATTTCTAATGTTCAGTGGTAGTTTGTTCCAGGCTAGTGCAACTGAGTAGCTAAATAAGTGTTGTCCAACTGATGTTTTAGGCTTATGGATAGATAAATTTATCAATGGGCCCTCGGCCTCTCCTCTTCAACATACCTGTTAATTGCTTTTTTTCTTTCTGTAATCTTCCTCATCTTATCCAGAATGCAGATGATTCTGCTACATTCAGCTCTGTTCTCAATATGCAGGATTAACTAATCTGCTCCAGTTCTCCAGTTTCAGAGAAATTCAAAACAGGATTGATAATTCTTGTCTTCTCTTAAAGGCAGCCAAAGCTAAAACTATGCTTTTCTTGTATCAGATAACACTGCAAAGTTACATGGAATCATCTCTGATCACAGATGCACAAGGGAGTTTGATGTCTGGGGTGATATACCTGCTTTTCATCTCTGCCCCTCCCTGTCCTATGACCCCACATGAAAGGCTTGCCATGTGCTAATAAGTGTCACTGTCTCTGAAATATCTGAACCATATTTCTCTGATTGGAGCTGTGCCATTGATGTGGCAATAACATACAGTGTTTTCAAATAATTCCGGTAGGCAGCATTTGACACTGTGGTCCCTTTCTGACTGGAGCTGTTAGTTTCTGCATTGCATTTTATAAGACAGAACACATGGTCTTAATATGGCACTTTTCTGTGATAATAGGTGCTCTTCTGAAATACCTGAACTGTATGTCCAGGTATGGATCTGTGACATTGGGGCCACTGAATGCAACTATTGGAGCTGTGACATTTTGTGTTGTACTTTCTAGCAATGTTAGAACACACACACACACACACACACACACACACACACACACACACACACACACACACACACACACACATACACTATTAAAGGGTGGCTTCTAATGACAATTTACCTTTGCATCATTTTCCTGAATTTTTCTTACAAACCTCTTTAGCTCATTGCTAACCTATGGAACCGTGTTGTTCCTATACTTTGAAAAAAAAACACATTAAAATCACACAGGCAAAAAAAAAATAAAATAAAAAAAACTAACTGGACTATCTGCATCAACTTTTATGTATTTGTGATCCAACAAAGGCCCAATGCCCATCTCAGCTGATATTCTGCAGTATGGTATCCTAAGCCAGTTCAGTTTAATGCAGGATAATCGTGCCCAGTACCAGCATAAGACATGGCAGCACAATTCTTCGTATTTAACAGGCAAGACACATACTGCCTAAACTAAATTATTACATTCTCAGTGAAATGTATTGTTAAGGTAGCTAAATATTAATGATATGTAACTGCTTCACAACAGAACCTAATGACAATCTCATACTTTATATTGTAAAATTAAGAATTTATTTGTTAACAATTTAACCAACTGTGGAGACAGCTGTCATAGCAATAAGTATGCCATACCTCCTCTGCAACAATCACACATTATGATACGATGGAGTCAATGCCAATCATAAAAATTTTAAAAAATCATAAAAAAGACCACAATAATCTGACAAGTGCATTCTAAATGTCAAAGTATGACACTGCCAGCTGAAGATGTTATAAACATAAAATAAAATAATTCAATGCAATTAGGTACAATGACTTTGTAGCCTGATGTGTACGTGTCTTATAATACATTTTGCTGACAGCCTGACAGTTTGGCATATAAGTTGTAGTACAGTATCTAGAACGTTGGTATTTAAATTGTAAAACTGAAAACTCTTTTATAAACAATTTAGCCAGCTAACAGACACTGCACATAACACAAACTAATAAACAACTTTTGTTGAAAGGGAGCCACCATTTCCTTGGAAATGTCCTCACGGGAGTGGGAGGATGTGCCCCCAACTTGGAGTGCCGAGGGACAGACATGTTTTTTGGCAGTTTTGTAGTCCTTAACAGACTTTTTTGGAAAAATGTTTCTCTTGATTAAAGTGCTGTTGATGAGCTTGCTAGTTAGCAAAAACATATTATAGCAATTTCCAGTGGTCTCATACATCTAAGCATTTACCAAATATTTACCTTGCATGAAATCTAGAAATGATTTTACTAAATAACTATTGTAAGAGCTATAACAGAAATGTAGATGTGATTTCTAATATATAAGCATTTTAACAGCTGTAAAAGAATAAATGTTAAAAGTAGGTCAACATTATCATGTATCATGCAGCATCTATGCCTTACAGTTTCTAATTTGTAAGGATTATACATAACAATGCGGCATATCCCACCTTATAATATAGCATATCCACAGTATGCCTAGCTCTGTTTGCCCTGCCAAAAATCTTGATATGCCAATAATTGCTTAATTCTTGCACAGGACCCAAAGAGAGACAAAGATTTATTTTGTGCCTTCACCTGTGGCTGGTTACAAGAATTGCTGCTTCTAAAGCCATTTGGAAATCCATAGCTGATATAAGTATATCTAGCTGGTATAAGCACATTTTTTTGCTCTGTTTCATTGATATTTAACAATCCTGTGCTGCTCTAAGGTTGCAGTTTTTAACAGTATTCTGCAATAGTTGTATTTGTGAACATATCTCAGGGTTAGGTTCTAATGTTTCTTTACTTGTCTTTACTTCTGTTCTGATTTAGTCTCCATTTTTTGTCTCACCCACTCTCCCAATTCTTGTTGTGTTCTTAAAATTGGTGGTTTTTGAGTTGCCTGCCTGTACTATAAATTTGATATCGGACACTCCTCCCAGTCCCACTGCATTAGCTCATTCTATTGTGTACAGTGAGATTATTTGGGAAGGCCCACCCCCTTAGTTTCTTAACCTTGAATTATCTTCCATTTCCTCCCTTCCTACTTAACTAAAAGAACATTTTGTTTGGCTGGTTTAACTGTTGTTGTCTCTTCCTACTTTATTATTTTATTTTGCTTTTACTGCTTGTTCTTAAAGTATCCAATTGCATTTATTCTGCTGCATTTATTACTGCTTGTTAGCAACCTGATTAAATTGTAAATATTACTCTAAGTGTCTTAGTTTTGGTTAAAGGACTTGGGCTTCAGGACAGTTATTTTACGTTAAGGTTTGTGGTCTACAATCTTGTGGGAGGAGAGGGTAGCCTCTGCCCTTCTAAGCTGGGAATTGCTGGGTGATGGCCTATTATGCCTGTTGTTCTAAGTGTCTTTGTTCCAATTTAGTCACTTGGGTTCCAAACCAGTTATTTTACAATAGGAAGATTTGTGGTCTAGACTCGTGGCAGGAGAGTATAGCATACACCCTTCTAAGATGGGAATTGCTAGTTGAAGGCTCATTGTGTCTGTTATTCATTCATATGTGGAGGCACTCACCAGAAACATACCTAAACACCAGAGACCTCCCAAACACAAGCATGCTACATATATTTCCTCTGCAGAACACATTACATATGATAGCTTGTGCACCAGTGTCACACCAGTCAAACTCTTAAGGCAAAGCACAAAATCAAACATATTAGTTATAGTTGATTCAATTGTGAGACATACTGATGGCCCTCACACCAGGCTGGATAAGGAAAAGGTCATGGTCAGCTGTCTACCAGGTGCCAGGATACATCATATCACACATGCAATCAAGTCTCTGAAAAACAGGTACTGTTATGACTCCATCATAGTTCATGTTGGTGTGAATGATATGAGATGTCCCTCTCTAGACTATATGAAGAGAGATATGACTGAGCTCTTGGACTATGTGTCTCAGGCAGGTTTGTCTCTAGCCTTAAGTAGCATTTTACCTTTACCTAGGATGATGCTTCAATATAAACAGAAAATTAATGACTTTAATAATTGGCTTAGCTTCTGATGTCATTCTAAGGGAATCCACTATCTGTCAGCCTGGGATAACATGATCGACAGACCACGATGATTTGCCACAGATGGTCTTCATCTGTATTCCCTGGAATTTTGGCTACTGGCCAAGGTTTTTGCCACCTCCATAGTGCCTTTTTAGGCAGTGTCTCAAGGACAAAATTCCTGATGTAAAAACTCCATCTAAAAATAACCTGAAGGTTATGCTGCTAAATGCTAAGAGTCTGAACATGAAACTGCACTCATTGGAAGCAGTCCTCACTTTGGACGACACAGACATTTCTGCAGTCATGGAAACCTGGTTCAAGGCTGTGGAGAGCAGTGAGAGCATCCCAGCCATACCAGGTTAAACCTCTTTCCACATGTTCAGACCTCAAATGGAAGGCATGAAAACTAAAGGAGGCAGTGTATCAATATTCATTAAAGATAAATACACTGCCAGATTAGTTAAACAGTATGATTCCCTGGAGACATTTCAGGTGCAATTAACTGTTTATAGGACACCTATTCAAGTCATTGTCAGCTACCGGACCTCCTCCATGAATCAGGACACCCCCTCTGCTTATTTGGTTCTACTTGAGTCTATAAAGATACATCTGAACACCATGGTTTTGGGCGACTTCAACTACCCATCCATTAACTGGGTAAATTACTTGTGCTCAAAATCATTTGCCTAAATGTTCCTTAACTTCATTAACTCCAATGCCCTGGACCAGCTGGTTTACACCCCTACAAGGGGTGCCAACATCCTGGATCTGGTACTTACCAATATACCAGACCACTGCAGCATCCCCACTGTGAGGTCCTCTCTGGTGAGATCTGACCACTAATCGGTCTCATTGAGAGTAACTATCACACCTGACCCCCCCCCCCAGCAACAACTAAACTAAACAACTTCTCCAAAGCAGATTACAACCTCTTATGGGATGATATAAATAGCTTCACTGCACCTCCTCCCTCATACAAAAGCTGGCAACTATGCCGAGCTCTACACCAATGCTTTATATGAAAACCTGTATACCTGCATTGACTCAACTGCACCTCATAGGACCAAAACAAGCTCCTCAAGGAAGAGCAAACCTGCCTGGTGGACAACTGCCATTAACAGGCTGTACAATAAGAGGAAGAAATTGCTGTCTAAGAGTAAGAGGGAGTGAGCCCTCCCAAACTGGAAACACTCCTTCCTCAGCTTAAACAAGCAAATAAGACTTCTTGTGAAGTCCTCCAAAGCAAACTTCGAGTCCAAATTAGCTTCCTCAACAAAGGACAACCACATGGCATTCTATAGTTACATCCATAACCTAAAAAGAAAAGTCCACACTTGTGCTGAACTGTAGTTAATGATATGAAATATACTGAGCCTGTGGACATAGCTAACCTGTTGGCTGACAGGTTCTGTGAAAACTTCACTCCCCTGTCCCCACCACATGTACCCCATGACATCCCTACAACCTGTCCCCTACCTTTTATCTCTAAAGATCAGGTCATAAATGCCCTCTCCAAGGCCAAAAACACATCATCTATGGGACCTGATAACATCCTAGGCTGTGTCCTACATGGGCTCCAACATGAATTAGCAACACCACTGGGTATTCTTTTCAATCATAGTCCAAGCACCAGCTTCATACCAGCTGAATGGAAAACAGCCACCGTTATGCCCTTGCACAAAGGTGGTGCTTCCACTGACCCCTGGAACCATAGACCTGTTACCCTGATTAGCCTTATCTGCAAGGCCATGGAGCAAATCATCATGGCCCTTATCAACAAAGATATATATACTCTCCAAACACTTGACCCTCCTCAGTTTGGATTTGTCAAAGGGATATCATGCCTGTTAAACCTAGTGGACTTCTTCGAGACTGTCACCAAGGTCCTGGATGAAGGGAAATATGGGCATACAGCCTACCTGGACTTAGCCAAGGCATTCGACACTATTCGCCACTCAGACATCATTGACATACTCACCCAACTAGACATCAACCCTTATATCATTAGATGGGTCACTAACTGGCTCACTGATGGAACTCATATAGTCAAAATGGGGGAATCCACCTCCATCAGACATGTAACCAGTGGTGTTCCACAGGGATCAGTCCTGGACCTCTACTGTTTGAAAGTACAAGCAAAAACTAAAGGTCTGTGTCTAACAAAGTTTGCTGATGACTGCAAACTGGGAGCAGTCATAGAATCTCCAAATGATGTCAACATCCTACAAGAGGTCTTACATAAACAAATGATTGGTGGCAAAGTCATGGCCTTGAACTCAATGCAAAAAAAATGTATTATCATTCCTTTTGGTAAAAGCGATGTTCATGCTAACTACCACATCAATAGCAACACCTTAAGTATGCACTCAGTGGTGAGAGACTTAGGCACACAGGTTGACAGCAATCTTACCTTTGACTGCCATGTCTCCAAAGTGGTAAGAATGGCATTCTATATTGCTCATCTCATAAGTAAGGGCATTGCCTCCATAAAAAAAGAAGTTATAACTTCCCTGTACTCTTCTATCATGCCAAACATTGAGTACAGCACTCCTTTTGGTATGCACTTTTCCAAGCACCTGCAGCAACTGGAGAAACCACAAAGGTTCCTCACAATAAAAATTTAAGGTCTTCAGCATCTGTCCTATGGGGGTCATCTGAAATCACTGCCACTTTATTCTGTTTCATACAGACTACTCAGAGATGATCTCTGCCTTGCATATAAGGCAATCTCTGACCCTGCTTTATTGGAAATACTGCATATCTGTAAGTTGAATAGTACACGAGTTACTCACTCTAAAGACCTTAACCTGGTATGTGACATTAATAAAACCTGCTGGAGGGACAAATTTGTCTCCCAGAGGTTATCACACCTTTGGAACAGACTCCCACTTCATGTCAAACAGAGCATCTCTTTGGCCCTCTTCAAATGCAATCTGGACAACTGGATGGGTGACTGTAAATTCACCCCAGGAGTACCACCTTTGTCCCCCTTGGATAGGTGCAATAAGTGCTGATCATGGAAATAAGGGTAAGAACTTGGCTAGGCTTGTAAGGGCCCTAGGGCCATTAGCCTAGTAAATTCCTATGATCCTATGATTAGTTACAGAGATACTGGGTGAGTTCCCTGCCATCTTTAAGGAAGACTATTAACAACTCCAAAACAGAGTATTTCCCATTAAATCCCCTGGCTGCAGCATTCAGAAAGAATGGGAGCAATTGTCTTTTCATCTATGAAAAATCTAATATTATGTATCTGGACATCTATCTGCACACAAACTTATTAACTATGTCAGGGCTGTCCAATCTGAGGGCCACATTAAAAAAAAAGATTTATCTAAGGGCCACATCCATACTAATAAATACAGTATGTATATTAAAATTACTTGTAGAGTCCTACGGTGTTAGTTAGGTTTAGCAAGCACTTCAAAAATTTCATAAGAAAGAAACGTTGTGGTGCTTATAAACATTTTTATTGAAACAGTAGACAAGATGCAGTAATTTTTAAGAGCAAATGTCATTCCATTAAGGGCCAGTTTTCTAGCTGTAGTAAAATATTAAACCTGCTGGCATTTAACCCTTATAACTCAGTTGTCAGTGTTTCCTTCTACATCCTCACTCTTAAGAAATTTTTCATAGATTTGAACCACTGGAACTTGCTAGATACAAATGCACAAAAAAATTGTCCTTTTTAGAAACTGAATGCCTGTCCTGGAGTGCTTATCACACCTCTGTTTAAAGTTATAACTAAATCCTGTCTCCATTTGTGACCAGCATACTTCTCAACCTCTTCATTTTAATGAGAGTACTGCGATAGTTCGGCTTTGTTTACTAAAGTAGCTATATCAATGTTGATGCATGTAGTTGCCAATTGCAGTAAATTTGCAAGAGGATTATCTGTCAATGAACATCTGAACTTTGATTTAATGAATTTCATCACTGAAAAAGTACTTTTGCAAAGATATGTGCTCCCCAGCATTGAGCACATCTTGAGTCCAAACTTCTTCAATTATGGGTACCTCTCTGTTGATAGTAATTTAAAAAAATCATCTCCTTTTTCACTTCTGCTAGTATAAAAGAGTCTGATTGCAAATCACACAATTCCAGCTGAAAGTCAGATCTTACATTTTCAATGGTGGCAGTCAAGGGTTGAGTAAAAATTGAAATATCGTCTTCAATTTCCTTAAAATCACTCAATCGATTCTCAAAATCCTCAATTATTATTTCAATATACTTCACATAAGCTGAAAATATTTCCTCAAAATTTTTCATTTCTTCAAAATTTTCTTTCCAGTTTGGGAAAAAAGTAAAAATATTATTAGCCAATGTTGCTTTAAGAAGCTTAAATTTACTTTTAAAACCATTCAAATAACCATATAAATTGACAATATTTTGTTGTTTGCCCTGCAGTTTTAAGTTGAAGTTATTCAAATGGTCGGTTATATCTGTTACAAATGCAAGATCTGATAAAATATGGGATAGTGCATTAGATTTTCAAGTTCTGTTGTGTCAGACTTCACTTCATTTTTAAGAAATATGGGTATTTCTTTCCGAATAGCAAAACACGTTCCAGACATTTTCCAGCACTCAACCATCAAATACCAGAATGAAGGAGCAAATTGCTATATGCAGCATCCATTTCGCTCAAGAAATCTTGAAATGTACAATGACTTAGGGATCTATTACCTCCTCATATATTAGTTATTTTTACAGGTACTTTCATGGCATATCTTGATGTAGAAATTTTCCACAGAGTCCTTCTTGTTGAATTGTGCAATGAATTGTTGGGAAGTTAATATTATTTTGCTTCAATAGTCCACAAAAGCCACTTCCAGTTGCTGTCATAGCTTTGGCCTCATCTGTTATGATACAGGAGCATTTATCAAATCCTCCGCAGTTCATAACATACTTTTGAACTGTTTTGAAAATATCAGTACCTTTAGTAGTCCCATGTAAAGATATAAGACTGAGAAGTTTTTCATTAATATTAAAGTCCTCTTGAATAGTTCAAACAAAAATTAAAACTTGACTTATGTCTGCTTGATCAGTGCTTTAATCCAGACAAAATGAAAAGTACTCATACTTTGCTATTAAGTCACATGGCTTTTTTGAAACATATTGATCCATGTTCTGTACGTGTCTGTTGAGATAATGCCACTGTTTCGAACTTCAACGCCAATTTTGGCTCATTAAATTGTTTTGCCATTTCAATTGTACATTTCTTCACTATCACACAATCACTAAAAGGCTTTTTTGCTTTCGCTAACTCCAATACTACTGTGTAAGAAGCGGCAAGGCTAGAATGTTGTTTATTGCTAAGATTTGCAGAAAAACTGGTTTGTGCATCAATTTCTTCTTATATTTTGCAATAATAGTACATCTTGATTCTCCACTCTACATATCAAATGCTTTACTCTGTAATGTACTGTAGTGTTATTTTACATTATACTCTTTAGGCACTGACAAAACTTGCATGCAGACAAGACGCTGAATGTTATTCCTGTTGTCTGTAATCAAATAGTCTGATTCCCATCGGCTTTGATACGCTCGCTTTTCATCTTCAATTTTTCTTTTCCTGTCAGGCATTTTTGTTTGAGGATAAGTAATAATAAAGCACAACCTGAATTTTCTGAAGCTGAAGCAGCTGAACAAACCAACAACACTAATTGCGTGCTCAGAAACATGACCATGAGATTCACCCAGGACCATGCGCATTGGAACAAAACAGTGTACAAAATTTAACACAAACTTTTCAAGCACTGTACATCTCTCAGGGGCTCTGCCATTTTGAATGACCATAGCATATATATTCCATCTAGAAAATATCTATTCCGGTCCAATGGATATTTTAATTGTAACGCAAAATATGTTGTATATTTAGGTTTTTGCACAAAATGTCAAAGTTTCTATATAGGGAAAACAGAAAGGACCCTAAGGAGAAGAATTTATGAACACTTCTACGACATTTCTAAGAAAAAAGAGACTAATGCTTTTTACAAACATTCTTTGTCTTGCCCAGATATGGAAATCAAGTTTATCGTGTTAGACCAGATAATACCTGACAGGAGAGGGGGTGACTGGGAGACCAAATTGGAATACAGGGAGCTTATATGGCAGCTAAGACTAGATGCTGCTAAATGGCCAGGATTAAATGACTATATGAATTTAAGCAGTGTTCTGAAATTAAGAAGGGCTAAGTTATAATATGTAATATTTAACAAGAGATCATCAGCATTATTATTTACATCAACTTATTTATATTTCACCATTTATTCTGTGTATAGGGAATATAATCTATGTAGCAACGCTTGAATATTTAATATTTGATCATTATTTTTATTTTTATTTTTATTGTTTATTGTGGTATTTTATTACACTTTCTATGTTTTTTGTACACTAATAGTGATGCAACAATTAATTACTATGAAAATGGTCTTATGAAATAACACACATAATATTATTTATTTATCAATTCACAAACATTCTGTGATTTTTAAATGATATTTAAGAAAATGTATTTATTAGGATATTTAGGATTTTATGTATTTTATATTTTATATAATATTGTGCTGTTTACTTTTAAACTAGCTAACAATTAATTAAATTTGATTGAGTTTAATTAAGGAATCACATGATCTCTACGGAGACATTTAAATAAGGCTATTTTGTCCTACACTGCTATCTTGATAAAGCTCAGTATTGTACTGAGCGAAAGCGCTTGAGAGAAAAGGATTTGGACAAAGTTTTTGCTTTGTGTTTGAATAAACGTTTTTTGGAGACTACCTCTGGCTTTTCGCTGCTTTTTACTGCTTTGGATCATATTTTTCACTTGGTTTTGGCTTTGAGCTCTCCTTTTTTCTGTGTTACTGTGTGTGAGGTATTAACTGGAAATTTTCTCCATTTGTTAAACATCTGTTTGTGTTTGTTCTGATTTCCTGCCAAGGAGTGTATCATATAACTGATTTAGTTTCCCACCCTCCGTCCCTATTGGTATCCTGTTCTTATACCTGGTGGCTTTGCAGTTGCCCACCCCAGTCTAGTGTCATTAGCTCATTCTACCTAATACAGAGACATTTGATAAGGCCAACCCACTTAGTTTCTTAACCTTGAATTATCCTTTGCTCCTCCTTTCTCCCTTTCCACTTTACTAAACAAAAAGAATTCTAAGCTTGTTTCCTGTCTTTGCTGTATCCAGGACTGTTTGTAAGCTTCTGAGCCCCCAAGCCTTTCTGTGTTGGAGGGAAGCCTTCTAGCTTGTCAGTGGGAGTGGTAAGCACTAGGTAGCCTATCTACCGCAAGAGGAGTGGTTTCTGGCCCAGAAATTGTAGTTTACTGGCCGTTTTGGCAGTTTTTCCATCTCTTTCAACTTTCTGGTTTAATAGCCCACATTTGCACTTGTTTGCACTTGCTTCCCACCTTTCCTGTAACTAGTCTAGTCTAGATACAGATCTGCTGTATCCAGGACTGTTTGTAAGCTTCTCAGTGGTGCCAAAGTCTGCTCTTCAATTTTTCCCTTAGATCTACTAGTTCTCTCCTCACCTGCACTTTTACTGGCTTATTAGTTTAGCACTTTACCAGACTTCTTGCAGCAATTATTGTAGCACACAAAAGTGCTACCAGCACTAAACCTTCTATAAGGAAACAGCTCCAGTACTTATTATTAATGCCCACCCCTCCAGGCATGTCTAAAGGTCAGTTCCTTGTGCATTCTCCTATTAACCTGGTGAACTTGGGCATCCTGAGGCAATGTAGCAACTGCCTCATGTACACTGACAACCCTCCCCTCTTACCTCCCAACAATCAGACTTGCAAGAGATGCACTTATATATCAAAATTGGAAGCCATGTACTCTCCAGCCAAGACTGGAATAGCTGGTCAAGAGAAGAAGGTCAACACTTGCACCATACCACATGGAACACATAGCCCCCCCAGAACACATACCAGCACTGCCTTCACATAAAAACACAAACCACACACCCACCTTCATGGAGGGTCTCAATAAAAATCTACCCAAACAGCAGAAACACACTCAACCACCACAACACTAATCATGAGACACATAACTCTCCTAAACAGTGTGTCACTCAATCAAACTCCCTAAGGCAAAACAGCATGCCCAACACATTAGTCATAGGTGAATCGATAGTGAGGCACACTGATGTCCCACTCATTAGGCTGAATAAGGAGAAAGTAACAGTCAGCTGCCTGTCAGGCACCAGGATCCACCACATAACACACACACTCAGGTCCCTCAACAACAGGTACAAATATGACTGTCATTGTACATTTGGGTGTGAATGACCTGAGACGTATCTCCCTGGACTATATGAAATGAGACAAGGAGGAGCTCTCAGATTATGTAGCCCAGGTGGGTATGACCCGAGCCCTCAGCAGCATCCTACCATCACCCAGAATGTTACCACAGTACAAGCAGAAAATGATTGATTTGAACAATTGGCTAACTTTCTGGTGTCATTCTAAGGGGATCCAGTATCTGTCTGCCTGGGATGATATGACTGACAGACCTCGATGCTTTGCCAGAGATGGCCTGCATCTGTCACTCCGGGCTTACGGATACTGGCCAAGGCTCTTGCCAGCCCTATAGTGCCTTTTTTAGGTGGTGTTCCAAAGACCAAATTACCACCATAACAGCTACAAACAAATGCAATCTGAGGGTCATGCTGCTCAGTGCCAGATGTCTAAATCTCAAAATGCACTCTCTCATAGCACTCCTTAAAATAGAGAACATAAACATTTGTGCCATAACAGAAACCTGGTTCAAGGCAGCAAAAAGCACCCCTGCACTACCAGGCTATAAATTATTCCACACCTTTCGGTCCCAGAACTTGACTGAAGTTCAAAGGTGGTGGTGTTTCCATATTCATAAAGAATCCATACACCTCCAGACTAGTAGCCCAACATAACGCATCTGAGATACTTCAGGTGCAGCTCACATTGGGTAAGACAGTGATTCAGTTTGTAGCCTGCTATAGGTCCCCAACCATGTTCCAAGACTCACTCTCCATGTTTCTAAACACCCTGGAGAATATTACGGTTCAACCTAACACACTCATACTGGGCAACTTCAACTATCCCTCCATTAACTGGGAAAACTACTCATGTACCAATACACTTGCCCAACATTTTCTGGAATTCATTAATTCCAATGCCCTGGACCAGCTTGTTCTTACCCCCACTAGAGGTAGCAACATCCTTAACCTGTTCATTACTAACATGGGTGACCGTTGCTCTACACCAGTAGTAAACTCCTCCCTGGTTAGTTCCGACCACAAACTAATCTCCCTGGAAATCCACATCCCTCTCACCCACCCCACCCTCCCACAAAGCTAACTGCCATGAAAAACTTCTCCAAAGCTAACTTTGAGCTCCTAAAAACAGAGGTGGCTAACTTCACGGCACCCATGTAAATGGAGATCAGTTGCATGACTGTTGAATCATCCACCAATGCACTGTATGAACACATACACAAATGCATGGATCTTGCCATACCCAACAGAACCAAAATGCTCTCCTCCAAAAAAAGGAAGCCAATCTGGTGGTCCCCTGCCATGGTATTAGAAACCCAAAAGACTTGGAGAAATTAAAAATGTAGATAAACTAGTACTCTGTGACATGACTAGGTAATGTGCAGGTTTTCACTACCAGTGATTAGCTTCTGCTAGTGTTCTAATGCTGCTATCAAATTGTGTTTATGATATTGTCTGCTCTGATGATGTTGCTATATGGTTTAACCTGTTGAAAAATAAGTGTAAGAAAAAAGAATTATCTGGAAAACAGGAAATACTTTATCTACAAATGCACACAAAAAACAGACAAACATGCTTTGAATCCTATCCTCATTGAAAAAAGACCATGTTTCTCTGAGTTGAGCAAAGCAACATTGTTATGTGACAAAGTGTCACCACTCTCAGTAATAGGGACAATATATGTGTACAAAAGCGCAAAGCCAATAACACTGACACAACGTACTCTGAGCATGAATGGATGGATTTCAGTTAACTACCTAAGATCATAAGCTAAACATCTGTGCCTGAAACGCAAGCAACACATGACCAAGTTGAGATACAACTGATAGAGTGCACAGTTAAATGGATGACATTACCACTGTTTATAAGCTGGATGTTTATGATAAAAAGTGTCTGAAGTACACAATCTCACTGGACAGCTACACATCATATATGTTCCTGTAGGAAAGTATACAAAATATGAGGGTAAGGGATACACCTATAGCTGGATTCCAGCATCCTACCTATGTAGTTGCACCATGTATAAAGCACATCATCAAAGTCACACAACACAGGAGAATGCACACTCCAGATGTGACATGCTGCAGCTATGTTAGCAGTATGTAACCACTGTGTGGACAAAATGTTATTCTCCCTGATGATAATGTGAATTACTAGCGTCACAGAGTGCCACTGTAATTCCAGTCCATAATTAGATGTATATGGAATGGTGGTTGTGAAGTGGTCAGTGTTGTATGACAGTAATAACTGTAACACTACTGAAGGAGTGATGGAATCGCACCACCTTCCTATCCACTTACAATATTATATTACACATTGTCAGCAGTCATTTCACAGGAGGATATTGAATGCAATTGTAACAGATAGCATCTATGAAGGGATGACATTAGCAGTGTATTGCCAAGGAAATTTATCTGGTAAAATTATTTTTACAGCCAATCAGGGATTGCAAATGTTGCCACTGCATATGTTTATAAAAAAATCATGACTGCACTGGCAGTCACACTTTCAGAATTTAATCACTGCTGTAGCTAACCATTCTAACTAGCTATTTACACATTATTGATAATACTGTCAAACATGCAGGAGAGGTCTGACATTAAAATAGCTTCATTCACTTGTAAAATAATGACCTCATCAGTGTGTTGAACTGCTGGTGTAGGCAAACATTATAATTATGTACTCATGTGTTCTGACTGATGCCACACAAAAAAATCTGACATGTGAAGGATAAAAACGTTCACCCCCACCCCCCACTTAACGAATGTATGTGTGTCAATTCTTCTCTAAGAACATTAAATAGCTATCTTTCAATCCATTACATTGTTACTTTAAGCATTAAAGTAAACATTTGTGAACATAGTATTGCCTAAATAAGCAGAGTTTACTTTTTGTAATTGCATACAAAATAGTGTTCATTACATTACAAATAGCATGCATAGCTACACCCTTGTGCAGCAATGAAGTTGTGGATGTGAAAGGTGGCCTTAGGGGATGGTGTAGTCACCTCTGGGTTCGAAAATGTATTCAGGGTATAGATTCAATTTGCAAATGCTCACTCAACTGTAAACAGCCACACACACACACACACACACACACACACACACACACACACACACACACACACACACACACACAATTCTACCATGTTGGGTAATGAACTTCCTACCTATGTTGCACAATCTAGAGACAATGCAGTACTCACAATTGCCACAGGAAAAGTTTGACTCTCACAGCACATTTGTCAGGATGATCTCACCAATGTGTAACAGAGATAATGTTACTGTAAAAGTTGTTATAAGGGAGATGAGTACTCATTTAAAAACAACCTCTGTAGGGGAAATGGAGACAACAAGCATGACACGCACACACACACACACACACACACACACACACACACACACACACACACACACACACACACACACACACACACACACACAAAGTTTTCCATGACATGTATCAAACCACCCACTCATCTAGTTTACACTAACTAGAGATCACTGTAATACTTGCAAACACAACAAGAAAATACAGGCTTTCATGAAAGAGTTATTACTTTTGTCTGGATGACCTCATCAGTGCATATCAGAGAGGATGTTACTGTAAATATTGCTGTAGGAGAGATGTGTACACATTTAAATACAACTTCTGCGGGGGAAATGGAGACAGCAACAAACATTACACACATATACAAGTTTTCTACAATGGGTATTAAACCTCCTACCTATGTAGTTTACACAATTTAAAGACCACGGTAATATTCACAAGTCCCACAGGAGAACATAGATTCATAGAGCAGAGATAGCACTTTTGTCTGGATGTCTTCATCAGTATGTGTCAGAGAGGATATTAATGTAAAATTGTATGCATAAGGGAGCTGTGAGAAAAATGTAATGTATTATTTCTAAGGGAAGTGGATTAATCACAAAGGGATATATTCTCACACACGCACACACACACACACACACACACACACACACACACACACACACACACACACACACGTCTTCCATGCTGAGTATTGAACTGCCTACCTACATAGTTTACACTTTCTAGAGAACAGTGTGCTACTCATAAACACCACAGGAGAAGTCTGGCTCAAATGGTAGAGATTGCACTTTTGTCAGGAAGACTTCATTAGCCTGTTTCACAGAGGATAACTGTAAAATTAGGAATAAGGGATCTGTGAGAAAAGTTCAATGTATTATTCTCAGGGGAAATTGATTCATCATACAGTAATATGCATAATCTCACACAAATCTGTCATGGTGGATACTGAACCTTTTACCTAAACCAGCTTATACAATTCAGAGAGCAATATGCTAGTCATAGGTGCCACAGGAAAAGTTTGATTTTGAAAGGAGAGATTGCACATTTGTCAGGATGATCTCATCAGCGTGTTTCAGACAGGATGTAAAATTAGGGATAAGGGAACTATTAGAAAAGTTAAATGCATTATTCTCAGGGAGAGTACAGTCACCACCCAATGAAACCCAAACAGTCATACATGTACATAAGTCTGCCATGCTGGGTAATGAACCTCCAACTTAAGTAGAGTACACAATCTAGAGAGCAATGTACTAGTCACAAATGCCACAGGGAAATACACATGATGTCACTCTGAAATTGGATATTGGAATATTTACAAAGATCAGTGCTTGGAAGAGATGGTACTGTTCCTCCTATGTCATGCAAAAAATGCATATCTATGCACAGGAAAATGTAACATCACTATGATTTTCTTATGTAATGACAGACTGTCCTTAAATTGTCCATTATATTGTGATATTGTGAGTGACATTAACACGTTACACATAATGGGATGGCATGCACATTAACTGTTGTACATCAGTGCCTTGTCAATCAAACATTCCTGTGACTTCATGTCGGGATGATTACACACTTGTATTGTCTCATACTTGGTAACAATGCAACTGTAAACGCTGTACAGCAAATACAGCACTTCACCAAAATGAATTAGTTGATTTAACATCTTTAACAAAGAATGTTCATCTTTGGGAAACAGTAATACAGACATACAAACATTGTGCAAGAGATAGCTATGATTCTATACTCCCCTCTTTGGTTTTCTTGTACTGTTTAAGTACAGCACCGCTGAACTGATTTGTGCTGCTGATGGCAAAGTGTTAGCGCGTGCATAATCATATACTGAAGTGCTGAATTTAGAACAGTATTTAGCAGTACTCTATGTTGCTCTGTGCTGACTCCCACACAAAGATCTTTACAACACAGCATTTACAATAAGTAGCAGGCATATTAGAGTAATAGCAGGATAATGATGCGCTAAATAATGGGGTTACTCTAATATTCCTGTTACCTGCTGTAAACGTTGTTACTTTAATATGCCTGCTACGTATTGTAAATGTTTTTACTCTAATATGCCTGCTACCTATTGTAAACATTGTTACTCTAATATGCCTGCTCCCTATTACAGTAACAGCAGGATAATGATGCGTTAAATAAAGGGGTTAGCCAATATGTACTGAAACAGTAGTCAGACAAAACATAATAACACATGTTGCCATCCAGATGTATCTGAACATTTTCAGCATTCCATTAAATAATTCAGACCTGACTGTTGTCTGAGCACAATACATATTAATCTATATTTGTGAAATGTTAATAGCTGACAGTGGATTTCAGCAAACATGACTGTACGTAATAATCTTTACTACCCTACTGAGCACTGTAATCCAGAGATCCAACTATAAATTTTGTTTAATTTACAGTAAACTGAATAAATATAGCTTAGCATAGTGGCACAAACTAAGACAGAGTGATGAGGATGAAGGCAGTCAAGTTCAAATGTATTGCTATAAGTGCTTTTACTGCCATTTTGCATTAGTTACATTTGCTGCCCAGTGCCAAACATTGGGCAAACGCAGACTTGGAAGAATAATGACACAGAAGTGAGATGCTACATCATCAAGACGACATGGAGGTAGGAACAAAATTATTTATCAATGAAGAAGGGTAATGGTGCCTTACAACAATTTGTAGCCAACAAGTACAACTACATTACCAAACCAAAAGCAGTCAATAACAATTAGCTGATGGCTGGAAAAGAACCCATGACACTTTTTAAAAAAACTTACTACACATTAGAACACTAACTCAACACACCATAAACAGATGACTACTTCCTAGCATTAAAATAACACTGCTGAAGCACACTGAAAATGTAAGGAAGAAGGAGATTCAAACACACGACGTTAGAGACAGATGCAAAAAGAAATGGCATGACATGGATTGTAGGATGTGTGGAAACATCTGCAAGTGTGTTAGTCTTACTTATGAAATCATCAGTAATCAGTATTACTCTGTACAATAAACTGATTGCTATAAGTACATATAAGGGGTAGGAGAGTGCAATAACCATGAATACCTAAATAGAATAAGGTTGGCTTACTGACAGTCCTTGTTGGATACATAGGTTCATAGGTTTGTAGTTGATTAATAGGCTAATGGCACACGAGACTTCACAAGCCTTGCCGATTATACCCAGGATATGAGAATATTATAGCGTAATATGACAGATATGTGATGGGGTAGTATCAAGGTAGTGGATCTTTGGGTGTTGGAGCACTGAGTCATTTTACAGACGGCCTCATAAGGGACATATACAGTACCCTGGAAGTGAATTTATGTTTCCTCGTCCATTTAACAAAATTATTTTTGAAGACAGGGAAGGACGGGCTTTATTTTATGAAGATGGGAAGTTTATTCCATACATGAGGTATAGATCACAAGGAAAAGAATACAGAAATTTACAGTTGGGTCATGGGAGAGCACCATAGCTATTCACTTCTCCACAGCATAAGTTTACAATCTTACACTCAGTTTCATAATTTTGCAGAATCACCACACCAGTGATGGATGATAACAATGTATTAATGTTGTATGGCCAATTGAACCAAATCTGACACATAAGTGAAATGAAGAGCTATGTATGAGGATTATTTTTTTGTAGGATAGATGCCTTTTTTTTAATTGTTGGGAGAGAGGAGTGCTATGAAAGGTGCTTAGGAATGAGAGAGTCAGGTAAGTAGGGTAGGTGAGGAAGCATGTGCAGACATACAGTACATACAAGACAAAGAGGGACGGTGATAGAGACAAAAGGTTGGGGGACACCATGATTATGGGAAGGTAGAGGACATCAGAGGCATACGCACATCCAGTAAGAGAACAGCAAGATTCTAGTCTTCACCCTTAGAGCTGTTATCACTATTTCCTGCAGCAGCAGCTCTCTGAGTCAGTCGAGTCAGAACTGATGCCAGTTGCAGTGGAGGCAGCCTTGGCTAAGCTATTCCAAACCTCAACCATATAATGAGACCCAGTATAATCCCCCCACAGCACCCTAGGGCTGTAGCATTTCACAAGGAGTACCACAAATTTCCTGGATTCCTTAACATCCTACCTTTGTACTCTAAATTTAACATCATTCTCTCTATCATCAACCGTGTCTGCAAAACTCAAGCTTACAAATGATGTCTGAATTGGTGTCTAATTCAGATCTTGCGTGTTACTGGTATTGCACAAAAACACACAGCCTTGCCAAATCTATTAGCACAATTGTAAGCAGATGGACCCTTCAGCAAACACACTGGCACTACTTACAGCAGATAGCAGTAAAAGTGTGAAAAATGACATTGAACTGTGCCATGTGTGATGCTCCACCCATTGTCACAGTTTCCAGTGTTTAACAATGGCTTTTGAGGGTTGCACTTTTGAAGGTAAAAGATGACTGAGTTATGACATATTCTGAGTGCGAGGCTTAACAAATTTTAAAATATTTGTGTAACTTCTAGGAATGGAACCCATGGGATACAGGAGGCAAAAAAATACAACTTAGTCTATTAACTGACATTACCTTAAGACAGCTAACTTTACACCATGAAAATTTGACATTTACTGATATCAGAATGAATGGAAATACACTTTGGAAAGGTCTATGTGTATGTATGGGGTTGTAATCTGGTCTTGAAAAGCATTCCTATGTAAAAGTCATTCTTACTGCAAGAAAGTATGGTTCCCATGGATGCAGTTGAATGACATGCTACATGCACTCTTCAGAAAACATAAAGGTCCTAAACACATAGTTGTGATATGTGATGAGTTATGATGATTTTAACAAAGGTATTGTACCCATCAGGCACATGCTTGTGAATTTTTATGACATATAATTATTGTCAAGTCTAGAAAGGTGGACATATATTACGTTGTGTATGTATGCAAAAAAGCACATTTTCATTTTGCAAGGTTTACTGATTAATTGCTTGCAAGAAATCTGTTTAACATTATCATATTACATTACTGTTACAGTCCTATTAAAAACTTTCTGGCAATTTGCTTCGTATATCCTTTTAAAATATATATATATATCTTCATATATATCTTCTAGCTTGATTCAAACCCTTAATTCTTTTTCTTTTGGCTGCTCCCATTAAGGGTCACCACAGCAGATCATCTGATTCCATTTCTTCCTGTCCTCTGCATCTTGCTGTGTGACACCAACCACCTGCATGTCCTCTCTTCACCACATCCATAAACTTTATCTTAGGCCTTCCTCTTTTCCTCTTACCTGGCAGCTCTATCCTTAGCATCCTGCTCCCAATATACCCAGCATCCTTCCTCAGCACATGTCCACACCAATGCAATCTCACCCCTCTGGCTTTGTCTCCAAACTGTCCAACCTGAGGTGACCCTCTAATATACTCATTTCTAATCCTGTCCATCCTCATCACACCCAGTGCAAATCTTAACATCTTTAACTCTGCCACCTCCTTCTCTGGCTACTGTTTTTTCATCAGTGCCACTGTCTCCAACTCATATAACATAGCTGGTCTCACTAGCATCTTGCAGACCTTCCCTTTCACTCTTACTTGTACCTGTCTGTCACAAATCACTCCTGAAACTCTTCTCCACCCATTTGACCCTCCCTGCACTATCTTCTTCACCTCTCATCCACACTCACCATTTCTCTAAAGTGTTGATCCCAAGTATTTAAACTCATCCACCTTCACCAACTCTACTCTTTGCATCCTCACCATTCCTCTATCCTCCCTCTCATTCACACACATATATTCTGTCTTAGTCCTAACCTTCATTCCTCTCCTCTCTAGAGCATATCTCCACCTCTCCAGGGTCACTTCAACTTGTTCTGTACTCTCACTACAAATCACAATGTCATCTGTAAACATCATAGTCCATGGGGACTCCTGTCTGATCTCATCTGTCAACCTGTCCATCACCATTGCAAATAAGAAAGGGCTCAGAGCTGATCCTTGAAGTAATGACACCTCCACCTTGAATGCATCCATCACTCCTACTGCAGACTTCACCAGTGTCACACTACCCTTGTATATCCTGTACCACTCTTACATACTTCTCTGCCACTCCCGACTTCCTCATACAATACCACAACTCCTCTCTAGGTACTGTGTTATATGCTTTCTCTAAGTCCACAAAGACACAATGCAACTCCTTCTGGCCTTCTCTATACTTCTTCATCAACATCCTCAGAGCAAACATCGCATCTGTAGTGCTCTTTCCTGGCATGAAACCATACTGCTGCTCACTAATCATCACATCCCTTCTTAAGCTAGCTTCCATTACTTTTTCCCATAACTTCACGCTGTGGCTGATCATTTTTAGCCCTCTGTAGTTACTACTGCTCTGCACATCACCTTTATTCTTAAAACTTGGTACCAATACACTTCTCCACTCCTCAGGCTTCCTCTCTCTTTCCAAGATTTTGTTAAACAATCTGGGTAAAGACTCCATTGCCATCTCTTCTAAACACCTTGATACTTCCACAGGTATGTCATCTGGACCAACAGCCTTTCCATTCTTCATCTTCTTTATTGCTGTCCTCATTTCCTCCTTGCTACTCCATTGCACTTCCTGATTCACTATCCCCACATCATCCAGCCTTCTCCCCCATCTCATTCTCTTCATTCATCAGCCCATCAAAGTACTCTTTCCATCTGCTCAATACACTCTCCTTGCTTGTGAGTATGTTCCCATATTATTCTTTATCACCCTTACCTGCTGTACATCTTTCCCAGCTCAGTCCCTCTGTCTTGCCAATTGGTACAGGTCCTTGTCTCCCGCCTTAATGTCTAACCTTTCATACAACTCACCATATGCCTTATCCTTAGCCTTCACCACCTCCCTCTTCACTATACACCTCATCTTCTTGTACTCCTATCTACTTTCTTCATCTCTCTGACAATCCAACTTCTTCTTCACCAAGCTCTTCCTCTGTATATTCTCCTGTACTTCCTCATTCCACCACCAGGTCTCCTTGTCCTCCTTCCTCTGTCCAGATGTCACACCAGGCACCTTTCTAGCTGTCTCCCTTACTACCTCTGCTGTGGCTGCCCAGCTATCTGGTAATTCTTCACAGCCTCCCAGTGCCTGTCTTAATTTTTTCCTGAACTCCAACTTTCAGTTACCCTTTTTTCAACTTCCACCATTTGATCCTTGGCACTGCCCTCACTCTCCTCTTCTTTTGATTGCCGATGTCATCCTAAAGACTACCGTCCTATGCTGCCTAACTATGCTTTCCCTTGTCACCACTTTGCACTCTCCAATCTCCATACACTGGCCCTCCTGCATAGGATATAATCTACCTGTGTGCATCTTCCTCCTCTCTTGTACATCACCCTATGCACCTCCCTCTTCTTAAAATATGTATTCACCACAGCTATGTCCTTCCATTTCACAAAATCCACTACTATCGACCTTCCTCATTCCTCTCCTTAACACCATACCTACCCATCATCTCCTCATCCTCTCTGTTCCCTTCACCAACATGCCCACTGATATCCACTCCAATCACCAGTCTCTCACCCTTGGGTACACTCTCCACCACTTCATCCAACTTGCTCCAGAATTTTTCTTTCACATCCATCACACACCCAACTTGCGAAGCATACGCACTAACAACATTCATCATCACACCATCAATTTCCAGCTTCATAAACATCACTCTATCTGACACTCTTTTCACCTCCAAAACACTCTTGACAAACTGTTTCTTCAGGATAACCCCCAGCCCATTTTCCCTCCCATCCATACCATGATAGAACAATTTGAACCCACATCATATACATCTGGCATTACTCCCCTTTCATCTTATCTCTTGCATGCACGATATGTCAGCCTTCCTTCTCTCCATCATATCAGCTAGCTCCCTCCCTTTGCCAGTCATACTCCCAACAGTCAAAGTTCCTACCCTCACTTCCACACTCCTAACTTTCTTCATTTCCTCCTACCTCCGGGCATGGCTTCCCCCCTCTTCTTCTCCTTCTCTTTCAGCCAACAGTAGCCCACTTTCCACCATCACCCTGTTGGCTAACAGTACTGGAAGCTGTTGTTGTTAACCCGGGCCTTGACCAATCCAGTATGCAAATCTATATTGTTGTCTGCATATTTGATCTGGCAAAAATTTTACACCGAATGCCCTTCTTGATGTAACCCTCCCCATTTATCCAGGACCGGCATGAAGAAATACACTGGCTTGTGCATCCTCCAGTAGCTAGGTTATTCAAACCCTTAATGGTCTGTATTATTTATGTTATTTATGTAAATTCATTTGGCTTATGCCTTGTGACACAGAGATAGCTTTCTGTTCGGTAGGATTTCTCCTCTCAGTACTATCCAGAATGCTGAAGACAGTGCACACATTGCTCAGCATGTTTGAGTTACCTAAGGAAGCCTAAACAAAATTTTCTTTTTTTTTTCCCTTAGGAAGTAAACTATGTTTGCATGATGCTAAGTAGAGAATAATTGTACTTTAGAATTGAAAACAATGAGAAAGTAAGTATTGCAAATTATGGCAATGCTCTCAATAAACAGGATTTGCACAATGCTTCATATTCCTCCTTTCTGTCAATTCACCTCAGTTAAACCTTGCACCACAAAGAAAGTTACCTGGCATGTATATTTTTTATGATTAATATCCTGAGTGCTGTCGACTGCACAAAGCTGCCAGGTGTTTTTGAGAAAATAAAACTTAAAAAGGGGTTAATTGATAAAAAGTCATATTGCGGTAAATTGCAATGTGATCTCTTCATCGGATTCAAACAATGCTTCATGTGCCTTGTTTCTCTAAGCTCCTTTTTGATATACCTTGTACAACAGAATTTGACATCTGTCAGGTGCACTGACTGAAGTAAGTACTCTCTCTGTTATGGAGGTGGCACACAATGATGCCAGGTATGTTTGAGACACCTATGGCAACTCAAACTAATTCTTTTTATTTTTTCCTTTGGTGTTGAATACTGGATTTGTGCAATACCATGCAAAAAGTAGTTGCATCTTAAAGTGGAAAACAATGGTAAAGTAAATATCATGAACTATGGCAAAATTGTAAACAGGATTTGAAGAATGTTTCACGTACCTTATTTCTGTTGATTCACTTCAACTACACCTTGCACCACAGAGAAAGTTACCTAACAGGTTAATTTTTGAAAGATTACTATCCATAGTGCTGTCAGCTGTGTAAGTGAACAATTCTTTCTTCTCACATCTCCATGCAACATCAGACATGTACTTTGTGGAAGACATTGTCAGACCTGTATTTAGTGACATATTATGTTACTATGGAGAGACTAATGATCACATATTGTTAGCAATAGTGACAACAATTGATTTTTTTTTTATCAAAACACTATGATATCATAACATGTGATGAAATATATATTATGATATTCATGTGCAAAGTTTCATGTTAGTGGATTTGAACCTTGCATCAGATATACTTCATCTATCAGCTAACTACATTCACAACTTGTGCCACAGAGAAAGATATATATCAGGTGTTTTTATCCCTGAGTACTGTCCAGAGTACTGTCAGCTGTGCAATGCCACCTGGCTAGTTTACACAACTTATAGCGGCCTAAACTAACTTTTTTCACCTTTTTCCTTAAGCCATGAAAGTAATTTTTTGCCAAGTGGCATGCAAATAAACTAAATGAGACAAGACATAAAAAGCCAACATTGAATCATTAGGGCTGTCAAGCTCCTATATATTAGTTAATGTACTCACAGACTTTTTTTAAATTCCCTTCTCCCCGACACAACCTAAGTGTACCACCTTCCTATTACCCTTGGTGTCCCTCAAGGCTCTATATTGGGCCCTCTCCTATTCTCAATTTTTATCAATGATCTAAATGTAAAAATTCCTCAAGCTACCTGCACACAATATATACAGATGATTCCACATCTATATGCTCCGCTACTTCTTCATCTCAACTGCAGTCCCTCACCCAAAAAATGTTTACTATAATAGAAAGCTGGTTCTTACAGTGCTGCCTCCTCCTGAACCCCACAAAAACAAAATTATTGCTCTTCACTCCTACACAGAAGTCCTCCCCAATAGACTTCACAGTCATATCTAATAATGGCGCTGTCATATCTCCTGACCCAGCCACCAAACTCTTAGGAGCAATCATAGACCACAACCTTAACTTTGAAACTCACATCAACACTACAATAAAATCAGTTAACAGAAAACTAGGCTACCTCTATAAGATTAAAACCTTACTTACTCCGATAGCTAGAACTACTATTGCCCACACCCATCTTATCTCTACTCTCCTCTGTGCCTCACCTACTTATATTAATCTGATGTAAGAAATATGTAAAACCCACAGAAGTTAGCCACGGCACCAAAGTCCAAAAACACAGCACAGTCAATGTGGAGCAAATAAATCCAAAATCGGACAATATCATTGTAAAAGATCAATGACGCGGACTTCAGCAAACAGTCCAAATTTATTAAAAGTTAACGCTTTCACCTCACAGGCTTCATCAGACATTAAAAACAGTTCTGACTATTCAATTTAAATAGTATATGGACCTAGTCTATAGGTTGATACAATAGTGACATCACAAGATACAATCAGCGGCAGATCCGCAATTACTAAAATCAATAAAACTCTCTAATATATATAAAAATAAAAAATCATCATAAAAACAAGTATGTTTATACTAAAAAAGGACATTCATAAAAATAAAACATATTCAAAGTAACAAAGAACCTAACGATGTTCATGGTGCATAACATCAGTCCCTCTCCTGTTAACAGATAATTTCCTACCCTTAAGAACAGGCTTAAGTGGAACCTTATTATTAAGCCCAGGGGAGACATCTGCCCTGAGCCTAATGATCCACCTTAATTCACATTCTTCAGTGTAGTTGCCAATATTGTGGATGGGTAACAGAACCGTTTTTACTGTATTTAGAGTATCATTTGAGACCTATTGTGGAGTCCAATACTGTTATATTAAGGGACACTAAACAGTTCCTTTTAGATTTATACAGCTATATAAAGGATGTAAGTTTGAGGAGTCCTATATCCTTGTTACGTTAGATGTTAAGAGCCTGTTTACTGTTATACCGAATGATGTAGGAGTGATGATGACCCATTCTTATCTGTCTGGACACTCGGACATGGGGAGTAAACGGATAGATTTGTTAGCTTTGTTTCTTGAGGTTGTTCTCTGTAATAATGTTTTTATGTTTAATGGGGTGACATATATACAGAATGATGGCATAGCTATGGGCACTTCATGAGCCAATAGCTACGCCAACATAGTGATGGCCAGTTGGGAGGAGGAGATGTTGTTTACTATGGATTCATTTAAATGGTCTGTTGGTTTCTACAGACATTTTGTAGACAACCTCTTCCTGATTTGGAGAGATGATGAGTCCAGTTTATTAGAATTTGTATCATCTATTAATATGCTAACTACTTTTCTGGGGTTTACCGTCAATTTCTCCAGATCTAGTATTTCCTTCCTTGATGTACAGATTGAAAGACTTGGTAGTGGGTTACTTAATACTGCTGTACACAGAAAAACCTGCTATAGAAACACTTTGTTGCATCGTAAGAGTATGCATCCCCGTTTTGTTTTTGATAATGTTGTTAAGGGCCAGTGTATGAGAGCCTTGAGGTTAAATCCGAGTGATGAAGGTTACCAACAGGAAATAGGTAGTCTTAGGGACATGCTTATGCATCGCCAGTATAGTCAGAGGGAAATTGATAAAGCTATGGTTGAGGTTGATTCATTGAGAGCTTCGAGAGCAAGTCCATATTTTTCTGATAGAGATTTAACTATTGATTTGCTGCCATTGAGTCAGCAGAATCAATATGTGAGGATGTCATGTTCTTTACATCGGACGTAGCTGAGATCAGACATATTGTAGAGAAGCATTGGAATACTCTACTTTTAGATGAACGGATAGCAGAAATAGTAGGCCCTAAACCTAGTTATTCTTTTAAGAATAAGAAGAATTTAAAACGGCTTCTGTGTCATCGTCCACTAGATAGAATCAATGTAGACCGGATGGATGCTCGGGTTAATACAGAATCCTGCCACCAATGTAGACAGTGTGTTTTTATTGACGCTAGCTGTGTTTTTACACACCCTGTCACAGGGAAGGTATATACACTTTATATGAATACTAATTGTCAGAGTGAGAATTTAGTTTATTTAGCTAGGTGTGTATTATGTGAGGCGTTTTATGTTGGCAAGACCAACAGGAAACTGTGTGAATGCATAAGAGAGCATGTATATCAAATATGCACTGGATTTGAATCCAATGCCTTAGCTAAACATTGTTACTTGAATGGTTCCACGCATTCCTTTGTGTTTCTTGTTTTGCAACACATTAGGTCTAATCCACGTGGAGGCGATATTGGCAACTACACTGAAGAATGTGAATTAAGGTGGATCATTAGGCTCAGGGCAGATGTCTCCCCTGGGCTTAATGATAAGGTTCCACTTAAGCCTGTTCTTAAGGGTAGGAAATTATCTGTTAACAGGAGAGGGACTGATGTTATGCACCATGAGCATCGTTAGGCTCTTTGTAACTTTGAATATGTTTTATTTTTATGAATGTTCTTTTTTAGTATAAACATACTTGTTTTTATGATGATTTTTTATTTTTATATATATTAGAGAGTTTTATTGATTTTAGTAATTGCGGACCTGCCGCTGATTGTATCTTGTGATGTTACTATTGTATCAACCTATAGACTAGGTCCGTATACTATTTAAATTGAATAGTCAGAACTGTTTTTTAATGTCTGATGAAGCCTGTGAGGTGAAATCGCTAACTTTTAATAAATTTGGACTGTTTGCTGAAGTCCGCGTCAGTGATCTTTTACAACGATATTGTCTGATTTTGGATTTATTTGCTCCACATTGACTGTGCTGTGTTTTTTGGACTTTGGTGCCGTGGCTAACTTCTGTGGGTTTTACATATTTCTTACATTTAATTTGGTTTACACCACAGGAGTTTTTGTCTATTGGTGGTGCGTTTTTGCATTTTTACTTATACTAATCTGTCAAAAACAACCTCAACAAACTGGCAACCTCCTATAATAACATTGCCAGATTTGCCACTGGCTCCCCATTTTGAACCCATCACTGCCATAATCTAAAACAGCTAGGATGGCTGGAGCTGCATAATCAGCTTCAATTTCACCAACTTATTATCACCCAAAGACCTTTTATCATCCTAGCAATACTCCAATACTTACTAGCCTTATCACCCCCTACAAAAATCTTACAACCCTTCACTCAGCAAATAAATTTCTTGTATCCATGCAAAAATCCAACAATAAGGCTGGGGATTCACGGTTCTCTAACACTGTGGGGAAAACCTGGAACCTACTTCCCACTGAACTCTCATCTCTTTCTTCAATGTTACTTTTCAAAAAGAAACAAAGTATACCTTAGAACTCAATGGCTATGCCCCTGTACTAACCCAGACTAACAATCCCTTCCTTGCTATGTGCACTGTATACTTACTTCACTATTGCTGCATTGTCTACCTCTTTCATAAACCACAGAGAGTATGATCTGTTAAGCTAAACTAAAGTCTGTATGAACTTAGTCTTTTTAAGGAACCACTATAGAGTATGAACTTGTATACCAAGCTATCAACTTTATGAACGTGTCTCTTCCTTATAAATAATTTATATTTCTTTGTTAAATATGTTAAGTAGTAAGATTATTTAGTTGCTATGCAAACAATTGCATTCTAGTCTTAAATGTGTACTGTACCTGAAGTTGCTATTATCTGTATAGTGGAGCTTATCTCCCCGGGCCTCTACTGAAAATGAATATATATCTAGTTGGATTAGCCTGGTCAACAAATGTAAAATAAAAAATAAATAAAAAATATCTGAGACGGTAGACTTTGAAATCTGAGTGTTCATGCTGTTGGGGCAATCAGAGGCAGCTGCAAGTCATTAACAGGTAACACTTCTCAGTGCTCATCCTTGCATTGCTGAGGGCATGTGCATGTAATCATGTAGGTCCCTACACCATGTTTGCATTCCCTACATGGGGGTCTAAACACTATTCTTCTTCTTCTTCTTTTTGCCTGATGTCTGGTAGCAGCTACAGCAACATCCTGATTTACAGCCTGTTGCACATACAGTACGATAATAGCAGCAGGAACACCTAACATGTTTTTTTTTAAGTGTAATCGTGCCTGTATTCCAAAAGGTTTTGTTGTACATGGCAAAAGCCTGTACCAAGTGTACATGATTGCTTAATAGGCTCCTAAATTAGCATGTACTCTGGCTCCTTATGCTTTCATTTGCATATTCTACTGTTTCCTACTGTTGAGCAGCTCCACACATTGTGTTGAGCCACATAATGAATACAAAATAACGCGTTATTATGTTGGTGGCACTGTGTGATGCCAACATGATCTCTACACTTTGTGTAGCCATTAATGAATCTTGGCCTAACTCTCTTCATCAAACTGTTAAACATTAATTGCTAAAGTATACAGTCTGTTTATTCTCTGCAATCTAGCAAATGTTTATGAGTTCCGTTTATCACTTATCATAAATTGTAACATATTCTAAGTTGTCCCCTCTAAATCATCATGAGCTTTCATTATTCTAGTCCAATATCTTCCTGTTGTTGTTGCTGTGTCTTTTGGCTTTTCCCGGTTAGGGGTCGTCACAGCGGAACTCCAGTCCGCAAATGATTGGCAGTTGATTTTTACGTACCGAGTTGCCAACCCTGACGCATAACCTTCAACGAAGGAACGCCCATTCATGCATGTCTCCACGCAGAAGAAGCTCTAGCTGAGAGTCGAACCGGACAGCGTCTTACTGTGAGGCGACAATGCTACCGCAGCACCACCACCGTGAATATCCTCACATAAATATCTTGATTATCTTTTTTTTTATCTTGTCCGCATATTTCATATAATCCGGTTGTGGCTATAGGTTCCATTTCTTACATTTTGTATTCAACATTTGCTAATCTTTAATCATGTAATAATCATCATGAGCTTTCATCTTTTTAGTCCTAATCCTTCCTTAGATGTTTTGATTGCCTTTTTATATCTTGTTCACATATTTAATATATTCCAATTGTAAGGGAATAATCCCTGTCCTCTCTTTTGCATACGGTATTTGCTAATGTTTATTAAAGCACATCATACTTGCTATGATTAGTATTTACATTCTCCTAATATGTTAACTGCCATTATGGGTGCAAATAAGCCCACTACTGATCATAAATGGAAAAATTATGAGGATTTTGAGTAGATATGAGTAAAGGGATCTCTAATCTCAACAAATGAGTTTATTTTGCAGAACTTCCCAGATTAGATTTGTAAAGCATGTGTATACCATAATTAATATAAATTTTATTAGTCTTTAGAACCTTTAATTAACACTGTAAATGGTAATTAAAGAAAACATTGCAGCTGAATCCTTATAGTGTGTTAAGACTAAATTTGTAAACATTATCAAGTCAGTGAGTCATCCGATTTATGAAAATCTCAAATTTTTATTGTTAATGAAGGCCAATAAATATTACCACCCCTCCATAAAGGACCACTCTCTAATATCCACCAATGATTCTTAATATGACACTAATTTTCAACCACAAGGAACAAGTGGGGGGTAGGAAATATATAATCGTTAACAGCAATTCTGGCCCCTAAAACATTGTTATCAACAATTAAACTTTCATATAACTATGAAATGGCTAACACCTCACAATTTGAGTAGTTAATTTAATGTTACAGTGAACGTTACGTCACTGTCTCTTTTTCTTTTCTTCATCAGTGATAGTTTAATTACTTCAGATATTTGTGCTGAGGGTGTGTCCAGTATAATCTTAGCAAAAGTTGATATGAAAGAGTCAGCTTGCTCTAATATGGGAAATGGAAACTGAAACAAAATTTATAGTAGCAGCCTACAAACATCATAACTATTCTTATTTAACTGTTAATACCTTTCTGTGTATTCACAATGATTGGACATGTGTATGAATGAAATTATTAACTAAGGTAGTTGATGGGATACGGTTTCATTCTGAATATACAAAAGAGAAGATTTCCAAACCAAAATACCAAAGAGAGGATTTCTGAATATACAGCCAAGTTTTTAGGCTGAATATAATTACAACTGTCATTTAAACTTATCTTATGGATGGTGTTTTTATAATTCATTTGGTGAAATTATTGCACATTCTTATTTAGTGTTAACACAGCTTCTATTTTATTCACTTTATCATTCATTTTGCATTTTTATTACCTAATAATTACAGTAATGTTGCAATAGATAATGCTCATCAGACATGGGTATTTGTTTTACACTGACATCTCTACTATACTACTATATATACTGAAGTAGCTGAACTGTTTGTTTCATATTGAAATTTGTTGTTGAGTTGTTGCTCTGCCAAAAAACAAACTTCTGCTTGAATTTCAAATATGACTGCTACTGCATTTACGCTGTTAAACTGAGAAAGCATATTTTGCAAACCTTATGTCAAAACAGAAGAAACTATGACAGGTATGAGAGTACAGGAAAGTGAATGTATGATCATTTTTTTTTCTCAAAATATCTAATATATTCATTTAATGGCATCAGCTGGTGAACTGCTATGATGTTATTGTGCCGTTTTGTTTGTGAAGGTAGTTTTATTGTTGTGCTCTTTTTAATTTCTCTAAGTCCTCTGTGTTTCTAATACCATGATGGGGATGGACCCCATTCCTAAGTCAAAGTATGATTAAAGTTCTTGAAATTAGTATTGTTTCATTCTTTGATGTTAGCTAGAAGTGCTCATTGCAGCACCTGCAATGTGCCCAGTAATGACTCTTTCTGCAATTCATAGAGTTACATGTATTGGTAACATATCTAAATACGATTGTAGATTCTTTTTTATAAGACCTATTGCTCCTGCTACTATTGGAACTGTCTGGGTACCTTTCTTTCACATTGCCCTTGTTTCTGCCTATAAATCCTGGTATTTTATGACTTTGTGTCTCTTTGTACACTAATCACTGAGTATAGCAATTTCAATGATCAATGCTACTTTTGTTTTCTTTTCATAGACTACTATATCTGGTTTTCTCACATCTATTTTTTTAACTGTTGGTAATGGGTGATCCCATATGATATAAACTTCATCATTTTCTATAATGCTTTGTGGCTCATGTTTCTAATAATTTTCAGTTACTTCAATATTATAATGTTTGCATAATCCCTAATGCAACAGTCTTGCCACATTATTATGCCTTTAAGTATACAGTACTTCTGCCATTAGTATATCACAACCAGCAGCAACAAGGTATGCAACTGTTTCTAATTCTGTTTTACAAAACCTACATTTGTTTGTTTTTTCCACATATTCAATAGACTTTGTAAACCAAAGTGTACATAGTCCACTATCTTGGGCCGCCAATATTAACCTTTCATCTTTTGGTTTAAATTCACCTCTCCTTAACCATTCCTGCATTCAATCCTGAACAACATGAGGTTGTTCCAAGAATTTTCTATACTTGCAACTATATTTTTGCATTTTCCACATTTCTTGCCTTCTCATCTGATCCCTCACTTTATATTTTTGTATTTTAGCACATTCAGTTGCTGCCTGATTTTTATCTACCTGTGGTTTGATTTCCATTCCCACTTGACACTAATATGCTGATGCTAAACTAAGCAGGGAGGTCATCTTAGACTTATTCTCTTCATGTTTCAAAACTTTCACTGTGTTTGTATCTTGTGAGGTTATCAGATATGTATGCAGTCTTATGATTGCTGATCTATACAGGTAATCTATATCGAAGAGGCACATACCTCCTTCAGAATATGGAATATATAGTCTTGGTATACAATGAATTTTATAAATCATTTGATAAGCATGAAGCATCCTTGTTTTTCTGTCCAACCAATCCAACACCTTTTGGGGCAAGTCAGTTATTCCAAAACTGTAAGTTAGGACAGGAATCGCAAATTGGTTTACAGCTTGGACTTTGTTCCTAGATATCAGCACTGATTTCAGTATTAATTTTAGTGTTTTAAAATATTCCTTCCTAAGTTTTAGTCACACACTGTTGATCCTTCATCAGTCCCCATATATTTATTCCTTCCCTCAATTTCTTTTATATCACATTCCTGTCCCAGACTGATGTTTTCTTGTTGCTGCAGCTTTCCTGCTTTAAATGTTGTATTTGTACATTTATTAAGACCAAATTATGTTCTTATACCATCTGAAAAAGTTTTGACCACTTGCAGTTGTGCTTTCAGTTCCTCATCTGATGAACTATACAATTTAAATCATCCACAAAATGAAGATGAAAAGCCTTTACACTTTGTTGTTTTCTGGGAGCCAAATTGTAGTCATGACCTAATCTGTTAATTAAGCAGCTTAATGGGTTAAGGGCAAGACAAAAGAGCAGCGGTGTCAAAGAGTCATCCTGGGATATCGCTGTTTGAATTTTTATCCCTGGAATAATAATTTGTCCTTTATCATGGCTTAACTACAAAATGGTTTGCCACTGTTTTATGGTTCCTGTAATGTAATAGATAAGTGTAGGGTGCATCTTATACATTTTAAGCACTCTTTTACCCATGAATGTAGAATACTGTCAAATGCTTTTTTGTAGTCTATTCATACCATACCTAGATTCTTCCCCATTTACAATTCTCCATTATGACTTTATTTAACAACAAATGATCCTTTTTTCATAGGACTTTTTTGTTGCCCTTTTGTTCTATTGCCGTGATTGAGTTTTCTTCTAAATGACTATAAACTCTGTCGGCATCAATTCCAGTGAATATCAGAAGGGAAGTTATTGGTCTATAGTTTTTATGATAGTTGCAGGTTTGCTCTTAAGTAGGAGAATTATTTTTCCTGTTGTTAACCAGGTTGGTGTCTATTTGGGGTGTGCATATAAATAGTTATTACTCATGGCTAAATCTTCATGTAAAGATGTTAATACTTTTAGCCAAAATTTAGGTACTGCATCTGGGCCTGGGGTTTTCCAATTAGAAGTTTTTTTAACTCTGTTTCAATTTCTCTAGCCATTACTTCATTCCATTTCATATCTTGTATATTTGAACTTCTTATTCTTTCTTTTACTTTTTCTATCCATTACACATCTTTGCTATGTTCCACAAAGATCTTCACAGATATTTCTCCAAAATATATCTATTTCATCTTTTTTTGGTGGTGGTCCAATTACTTTTGCTTTGTTTCCCAATGCTCTATAAAACTTTTTTGGGTCATCAATAAATTGCTTATTTTGTACTTTTCCTTTACATTTATCTGCATATAAGTTTTTCTGCCTGTGCTAATAATTTTAGTTTATTATTTGCGATAGTGCACGATAGATCTTGATCTTTTCTGATATTGTGCATCACTTTTATTATGTCTATCTTTCTGAGTATTTTTTTATCTGTTCCTTCTTCTATTTTGTTGTTGTATGACATCACCTTTTATTACAGAATTGTGAAATGAAACGCAAAGGTTCATGAGATGTGGTCACATAGATGATATACTGAAAAAAATAAAAGTAAATTACTGAAGCTTGTTTATACCATTATGAGGAAATAACTGTGATCTTAAAAGTTAACTCTTAGCTGTGGTGTTATCAGTATTTTGGAAACAGACTTTCAGGGCATTTATAACACAGCCGAGCTAATGAAATACAGTGTTTTCACTCTGCACTGCGGTCTCTAAGGGTGATTTCCCAATCATCATGAAACAACACACTGTGTGTGGATAAGGGTACCAGCACATTTCATAATATAGGGATCTGTAAATTGCACACAAATATTGTTGTGCTCAGAATATTAAGAAATTGTCTGGTTATGGACATTTTGTTAAAACAGCATAGAAAATTTAAACAAAACACTTAGCTCAGCTTATACTGGACTGCCAACAAAACATGACATTTCTTCAGTTCAGGGAAGAATAAAGCTTTATTGAGTTCCAAGGTATATTTGGGTATGAAGGTGGGTTGAGGTATGGAGTTACCATGGGAAAGTCTGGCAGTCATAAAGGTAAACAAACCACTTATTTTTATGTAACAACAGTATATTTATCTAGTCACTTTTATAGAAGTGATAATGAAGACCTTATCAACGAACATTCCATTTGTGATTTCTTGATACTCTGAATTGATGACCCCCTTTTTACAGTGACCTATGAGTCTGTATTAATGAGTTCTTGCTATGAAGTTTTCAATCCTGTTTTCTTTATAGCTAGTGTGAATATTCCTTGGTCAGTAGGTAAAGAAAAAATAAAATGCTACTGAAATCACTAACATTCTAAATGAGTAGCATTTTTAGCTGTTACCAGTGGCAACAGTATCCCCATTTTTACTATAAAGACTTAAAAATTAAAATGTCACGGGCAGTCAGAAATGTTGATAAAACACTGATATGTCCTTAAGGTATCATTTGCGTACATCCCATGGGGCACCACTACAGGAGGTTTAAGGTAATATACAGTGAAGACTCTAGCTTGTCTGTGTTTTTCATACAGTTTTACTAAATTGTTTGTTTGTGTGACCTTTTTACCCCTTGGTTTGCATTTTCACTAAGCACTGAACTCATCTGATGCACATGTAATACAGAATATGATTGCTCAGCTTCTCTTGGCAATCATTAGTACCTGCTTACACCATGCCATGTTGTGCATAAACAATAATCCACAAGAAGCTGTGCTTTATTATGTCTTATAAAATGGGCAACCAGTCAGCTACCCTGTGACGTCTGCATAAAATGAGGCCCATGCACAAGTAATAATGTGTGCCAATCGATGACATAATTATGGCTTACAATCAGAGCTTGATACAAGATTGCTATTATCACAGTTGCCTGAGGATAATTGCTTGATGTGGCAGTTGTTGCCAACTCATACAAGTGATGCAAGTCTACAAATGCCCCTACCTTTTTATGGTTTTAGACCTCAGATAAATTGCTCCCCAATTCCGCTAGGGAAATCTTTATCTTTTCTGCTCCTTAAACATATGCTTGCACCCCATCCTTCCCAATCAAAGGTCAATGGATGCAGCACCTTCATAGATATTTTGTCCAGTCTCTAGTCCAGAGCTGAGGCTAGGCCATTATTCAAACTGATTTCATCTGGGCTATAGTTGTGACTTTATCTCTGTATAACAAAGACAGCTTATTTTCACCTTTGGAGAAGAAATTTTTTCTTACCAAAATACAGAAGAAAAAACTGTGCTGTTACCTAACAACAGGGAGATTTAACATAAGGGTGGGAGGTTTGGCATTATGGTTAAAGTCTGCCTCACATAGGCACAAGGTACAGGGTTTGATTCCCACCTTGGGTTAGTGGCCAGACTTAAAATGGCCCTTTAGAGCAGCTACCCTAGAAGTCACCAATGAATCTAAACTACTTAATCTAACGATGTAGGATACATAATCTATAGATGATCTCTTCTTTAAGCGCAATAAGATATTTGGAGGAATGGAAGATGCTGCATGTTGAAGAGCTTTCTGCATGCTTAAGAGCACGACAAAAGACAGTTGCTTTCTAAGAACATCCTTCAGTGTGCAGTAGGCTTTATATCATGTATACGTCAAACATGTTATGGCTTACATAATACTGCTTCTGAGTTGAGTCAAAGCATTACAGAAGCAGAGTGCGTTTGCTCTTTCTTAACTGATGTTGCATGTAATAAAACCACCCCACTAGGGTGTGGAATATGTGCATATGTATATATAGCAATGATACGGTGCCCATAACTTTAAAGGGAGCTGCTAGTAAAAGTTCTGTATGACACGGACTTCTCAAATAGTTTGGATGAGTACAGCTTGCTGTTAGACGCACATCGTGTTTAATACATCTTCAGTACTACTCTTCTTGGATAGGTACTTAACTGTATGCAGACTTTAGACTGAGTCGGTATACAGCTACATTCGGCACTGGATGTTGATTCCTTCATGTTGCAGAGTTCTGGAACTTCTGAAAATATTTTTTCAGGATACAATTTCTTCCTTCTTAAGGGATTCTCTTCCAAACCCAGACATTTTCAACAGCAAGCAAATGTGCTTTCTCACTTTTGATGTACAGATCAATGATAAACTTTTGTCTATTGCATTTTCACAGTTCTAATGTAGAATAAGTCATGTTTTAAAATTTCTGTATATAGTATTTTACAGCTCTCAGATTACTCTTGCAAACAGTGATTTTCTGTTCCCTTTTATCATTCGGACAGCTGCTGAACCACCAAACTTCACTGCTACAGCTCTTCATTTTGGCTCAAACTATTTTCACTTCAGCAACTAATGTCTCCAAAAGCAGCAGGTAACATGCCTGAAAAAAGGAACATTAGATTCAAAAGTTTGAGTTACATGTCACTAGCAGCAGAACTGTGGATAAGCCAATAAAGGCCCAATGTGCGATGTTCTTTTTGTTGTAGGCCAGAAAGCAATAAAAGTATTAACACCTTCAGCAATAAAAGGAGAAATGCATAATTTAGAAGTACTGACAGATTTCAAATATATTGTGAGCCACTAAAAAATATTCATTACAAGTGGTGTTTATTTTTCACCAAATCAGAGGGTTTAGAATGTAAGAGATGTTTACACGACTGAGCTAAAACAAAGCAAAAGACTATACATTTGGAGACTTAGATGATTCAGTGATATAGGTTCATAGGTTCATACTAGGCTATCTGCCCAAGGGCATTTATAAGCCTAGCCCATAGTTATGTGGCTTTTTAGTTTGAATAAAAACTATGCCTATCATTTTGCTGTGCCTCTGTCAAGCAGTGACACTGAAGTAATCCCTGGGGTATATCTGCAATCTCCCATCCATTGGTCAAGATTCCTCTTGAACAAGGCCAGATGCTCTGCCTCACATGTACGGGATTTTGTTCCACAGCATAGGAGTCTCTGGGTGATGAATCTGTCCCTCCAGCACGTTCTATTTATAACCGTGTCAAGGTTTAAGTCTCCCCTTGTGGTTCTGAGGGATCTAGATTTTTGAGGTGAAGCATATTCATCAAATCTGGGTTTGACATGGCCTTATATGTCAGGCACAGGTCACTATGAGACTGAATAGAGCTGGAGTTCTTTCAGTCGGGCAGCATAAGACATATTTTTGAGACCCTTTATCCTTTTGGTGAGGAACTTTGGGCCTTTCAAGCTGCAGCAGGTGTCTGGTCAGATACATTCAGGCAGGGCATTGTACTCAATCATAGGTCTAATGAGTGATGAGTACAGGGACGATGACCTCCCTTGATCTAGATGTGAATCCCTTCATGATCAGGTGAACATGAGTGTCAGGCTACTGTCAACTTGCCACCTATATGGTAGCTAGGGTAACCTTGTTTTGGTATAATATATATATATATAATTATATGAGGTATAATTGCTTGTGGTACCAAGAGGGATCAAAACAGAGACTGGCAGATAAGAAGTATGTGCAGTGTCAAAGAACATTCAAGTATTTGGGTTAAAGGTTTGACTGAAAAACTATAAGTATGTAAAATAAAGGCTTGACAGAAAATGAGTACAAAATAAATCTCATAATGAATAAAAATTAAAATGATATTGCTGGTAACCTCATAGCTTCTATAATGGTGCCTAGTAATAAATAATAAGTAGTCGAACATGGCAGCAGTTTTAAATTCTGAGATTCAAAAGGTGAATCCTTGAATAGTGAGATTCAATATGTGAAAATGAGGACTTAAATATATTAAGTCTGAAATAGCTGTGCTGTGGAGTATTCCCTTTTCTCTGAGGTATGATGATCATCAGTTTACACACACACACACACACACATATATATATATATATATATATATATATATATATATATATATATATATATGTAGCAGGACTGTGGGTGGTGCAGCCTCCATATGCTGCAGGCGCAGGTGGAGGGGGATTGCACCCTGTAAACAATTAACTTTAAAGGAGAATACCAATTTTTAGCATTCACTGTTCTTTAGATGTGTTTTTTCCATGCAATTCCAGGGCTCACAATTACCGGTCACAAAATTACAACAGTAGAGTTGTCAAACACTACACTCTTTGCAAGCAATGTGACTTTAGGTTAAAAAAAAAAACATATTGCAGAGTCTTTAGTTATATGTATAGGCTGCATGAACAACAGATAATTTCAAAAATGTGTCAAAGTCAAGACAATTTTGTACAGCAAGATTTGCACATTGTTGAGGCAAGAAAATGTAATAAAACAGAAGTGGCTGTTGATACAACAGAAATGCCTAATGTGAGCAGTGGTCAGTCTTCAGTGAAAAGTAAATTCATTGTGAGAGCTGTACTTGAAAATGTTTGGTCTTACAAATTTGTTAGACAAAATATTACATTTAATCTAGCTGTGGGTGCTGCATGTGGTAACTATCAAAAACAGCTGTTAAATCATTGAATCTGCATAATACTACGTACAAAGATCTATGTACACTTGTGACACACCTGAAGTACAAGCTGAAGATGATGGTTCAGATTTTGCTTGATTATTAATACAACTGCAGAAAATAAATGGTAGTTTTCCAAGTAGTAGCCCTAGAAATTCAGTTAAAGCAACCAAATATGCTTGTTGTGATACTTATGAGACATTTTGTACAACAGAGTGTATACTGTGAAGATAAATAATGAGTCAGCAATTTGTACATAAAGTTGTAAGACTGTTTCTGATTGCAAACTTGATATTACTAATGCTGCACAAAAAAGGACTGAGAAAAGCAGCTGGGAAAGACAGCATGAATGTGTGGAGAGCCAATTGCAACATGCGTGTCTTACTAGGAATGGACTAGGCTATTTTAGAAATGCTAAGTCCTGATACAGTTTCAAGTGTAATAACAGAATAAAGTCAAAAATACGTCATTAAGAGTTTCGAAACAGCACCCATTAGAATGTTGATAATTTACAAAGGTATTCTGATTTTTTACTGGTTTAGACTGTCTACCAGGAAAACATCACATTAAGATTTTATCTAAGGTAGTACCAGTTATTTGTGAACCAAAAAGAGTTACAATAGTTGTTAGAAGCTGAAATGCACAAAAACTGAAATGCATGGAGAGTACAGGCATAACTTTTAGGCAATGGGTGCTTAATTACAAGGACAGAGCAAGGACTGAATATGTTGAAAGAATAGTAAGGGTAATGAAATAAGACAAGGACAGACTATAGACTCTCGAGACATAACAAATGGTTTAAAAGGAACAAAATCCACTTTAAACTGTTGAATGTTATGTCTTTGTGAGACACTAAAAATTATCATCTGTGCTGCTTGCTAATCATGGCTTCTGGCAAATTAAGCTGGATGAAACTAGCTCATACCGTTTCACCTTCAAAACCCTTCTGGGTAGATGCAGGTTACTGAGGTGGCCATTTTTTTAAATATCGGCCTCAGAAGTGCTTCAAAGAGCATTAGCTAAAGTTACAGAAGAGCTAGAATGTGCAGTAAAGTTAAAAGGCCTTCTGGTATGGGGAGCTACTAAGCAATAGCACAATAACTCAACTTAAGCAGAATATCCAGAAGTTGTACAGCCGCATTAAGTTGTTAGTTATAATGCCATCAGAATAATGAAGCATAGCCGTGTTAGACATAGTTCATAGGTTCATAGGTTGGTACTAGTCTATCAGCCCTAGGGCCTATACAAGCCTAGCCATAACAATTCCCTGGCTATTTCTTCCCACACTATTTACTTCCCTGGACCCCTGTCTAGCAGGGCGACTGACGTGATCCCCAGGGTGAATTTCCTTTCTCCCATCCAATCGTCAAGGTTTCTTTTGAAGAGGACCAAAGGGGCACTCTGCTTGACATGTATGGGCAATCTATTCCAGAGTCTGGGGAGTCTCTGGGTCAGGAACCTATCCCTCCAGCATGTTTTGTTTATTGTGATGACAAGGTTTAGATCCCTGGAGCGTGTGGCTCTGAGGGATTGGGATTTCTTTAAGTGTAGCATGTCCAACAGCTCTGGGTTTGACATGATCTTGTATGTTAAGCAAAGATCGCCTCTGAGTAGACGATATGAGACAGAGTATAGCTGGAGTTTTTTAAGGCGGTCAGCGTAGGGCATCTGCTTTAGGCCTGTGATTCTTTTAGTGAGGTATTTCTGTGGCCTTTCCAGTTGTTGCAGATGTCTTGAGAGGTACATACCAAACGGGGCATTGTATTCTATAATGGGTCTAATGAGGGATGAGTACAGTGGGATGGTATCCAAGATAATGTAAATACCTAATAATGGTCCACAATTCAGGAGTCATGAAGTTCATAATTTTGTTAAACAATAGGATTTTAAGCATATTACCTTAAGTTATAAATTGTACAGAGTAATAGGCAAGTGGAACATATGGTCCATACAGCTAAGAATACCATTCGAAAGTATGGGAATCCCAATTGTTATCTTTCTGTAATGGAATACAGAAATTCACGTTTTCATTCTTTGGGACTTTCTCCGCAGATGTCTAGGGGGTAGATGACTTAGAGCCAGACTGTAAACTTCTTATTCACTGTTAGTTCTAGGAAGCCAAGAAGAAAGTTGTAGATTGATGAAAATTATGTTCCAATGTGCTAACCATTGAGCAAAGTGTAGTGGCCTCATCAGACACAAATTGTCACTATTTGTTTTTAAACTGAAGTGACAGCTTCAGGAATCTACCTGTAACTTTTAAAATGAATCCCTGAGGTATGTGGCTGGTTTGCCAATATCCCCTATTTGGAAAACCTGTTGGCATCCAAAAAAGTTATCACCAGGATCACACTGGACTGCACTCCATTGAAGTCAGTGGAGTTTCACTAAAATGTGCTTTCTAATGTGGCATTATGGCTGCATAAAGATAAGTAATTTAATGTTTTTATTGAGTTATATATGAAATCAAGTTAATGTATGTTACCTTTATGCAGTCATTCTAACATATTAAAATGTATGTTGTAGTGAAGCACTGAAGTTCCATAGATGTGAAAGCAGCACAACCTCTTCTGATCTTGTAATACTTTATAAAATGGCAGCATACTCTTCCCTGAAAGGGGGCATTTTAGTAAACCACTTTCAAGATTTAAGAATCTACTATTTATTTATTTATTTATTTATTGCAGTTGGTTTACCAGGATAGTCCATTGGGCCTTGAAGAACCCGTTTTCAATGGAGTCCTGGGGAGAAAAGCTCCAAAACAGAAAATAGATATACATTAACATTTGATAGTAATTTCTAGATACATTGAACTAGTAAAACATAATGACATCATAATTTAAACAGTACAAGCATTGTTACAAGCAATTGAAGGAACAGTATACAAAAACATAAATGCAGATTAATGAACACACATAGAAGGTGAATAAGGTAGATTATGGTATTTAAGGGCATTTAGTAGAGTTGGTTATGAGGGGTGGGAGCAAGAGCATTCCCATTGAGATGCTAGGTGTAAGAAAAGTGACTTCTTGAAGGTAGAGTGGTTAGAGGTTACTAAGTTAAGAAGGGATTACTGAAGCTGCCAGTTGATTTTAAAAAGAAGAAAAGGCACAGTCTTGTGTTCTGGTGACGAAAATCAGCATCTCATGTGAGTGGCAGCTGGTTTCTAAATTATTACAAGTTCCCTTTAAAAAACAGAGGTAACATAGCTGAGAGTTTAATTAGGACAGCTCATACAAACACAAAAGAATTTCAAAATTGCAGAAATGAATAAAGATGAGAATGTACTGTGAAAATAAATCCCAAAGAAAAAATCACTTACTGCTAAATTCTGCACTAAGACACTATACGAGCACATCCACTCATGCATGAATCGTGCCATCCCAAATAGAACCAAGATGCTCTCCTCCAAAAAAAGGAAGCCGATCTGGTGATCCCCTGCCATAAACAAACTTTACAACAAAAGGAAGAAACTGTTTCAGAAAAGAGGAAAATCCCAGGATGCAAAAATCTCCTTTACATAAAATCTAATTTTTATAATTTTGAAAATGTTGAAAATAAATTTCCCATTATAAAAAGGGGGGACCTAGCTAGTTTTTCTTAAAATTTCATTGAAAGGGTTTTTGGACCCAAAATGCATATTCCAAATATTATTTTCTCCCAAAAATGGGATCTATCGTTTTTTTTTAAAAACCAGTCCTTATCAGGGTCGGGAAAAGATTTACTCCCTTAAATAGAAAAATTATTTCCCCGTTTTTTGGGGGGTCCCCCCCCGGCTTTGTAAGGGGGGATTTTTCAAAACCCTTTTCCCCAAATTTTTAATTTTCCCAATTGGGTTTTTGTTTGGGAACCCAATAAAATGGTGAAAGGGGGGTTGGTAAGGGATTTATGTCTTAATACCAACCTTTTGGTAAAAGGGTGACCCCTTTTCCAAAATATCGGCTTTATACCTTTTTGGAAATTTTTTTTATAAATCTTGTTATCCATAGCCTTTCTGAAATATTTATTTTTCCAAGGGGTTCATATTTCCTTTATAATTTTGGGAAATAAGCCCCCCCCTTTTGGTTTCATACCATTTTCTTTTTTCATAAATTCGAAAAAAATTTTTTTTACTTTTAATTGTCATTTTGGGGCCCTTTTTTCGGGGATTTCCAGTTAGTCACTAAAAAATTTTGTTTTTGGCCTTGGATTAAATTGGGGTAGATTTTTTCTTTTTCAACATGCTTTTGACTCAAAATTTAGAATTTATTATAAATGTTAAAGAATTGGTTCCTTGATTTTTACCCTTAATAAATGATTAAGTTCCTCCAAAGGGGAAAAAATTCATTTTCTTACTTTTGGGATTAATTTCCCCTTCGGGTTAAAAGTATCCTTAATCCTGTCCATCTGGGTTTTTTCTTTGTTATTCATCAAATACTTTGTAGGTACTGGGAACCTTGCCTTTAGGGTTTCCCCTTGTGACTTGAGTGGGATTGATCTCCCATTTTTTTTCTTTGCCATTTTAACCCTAAGGGGTGAATCTCCCCTAAAAATTTTTCCAGGGTTTTTCCAAAAATTTTTTTCGATTGTTTATTTTTAAATCTTTTTTTTTTTTTAATGGGCCTCAATGTCACGTTGAATTTTCTTATTTTTCCTGTCCACTATATTGTGAGCATTATTGTCAGCAAGGAAAACTGTTTCATGTACAAATCATTTAAACCATCAAAATCCTTGTGTTGTAAAATATTACCATTCATTTGTTCTAAATCATCAGCTAATATATTTTGTTTTTCCTCTAAGTGCTTTATCAATAATTTCATGTACTCATATCCAAATCCTTCAAATAATTGGTTAAACTCTTTTCAACCACAGATGTTAATTTTATCCCTAAAGGTAATTTAAAATCTTAAGCCTTTCGGCACAATTTTCAGCATCACACACTTGGATAAATAACTGCAATCTATTTTGGCATTTTTATATGCCAATAGTTTTTTGCCATACTCTATGATATATTCCTTTAATGGGAATGTATTATCTATATCTTGTTTCAAGCCATAACCATGCCTAATGTCCATGTCAAAATAATCATTGTCATCCCTCAAAAAATGTTCAAACAAGGAATCGCCATTGAATACATGTTCTTTTGTCTTCTTTCTGCCACCTATGTTATCAGAATTGTGTATGTCATAATGTTGGATATTTTGGCTTTTACGGCCCTCCTCTGAAATATATAAGACAGTACCTTTGTTATCATGAACCTTCCTACTGCGGCTGCTAACGTCCGAGATGACTTTCGGGCGGGCACCACCATACTGTTTATCCATCCATTTTTTGCACATGCTGTAGTCGAAAGTGAAGTCATGCTCCATATAGTCATGGCGTTCGCTTAATAAAAAATCCTCGTCGGTATGGGCTAAATCCAAAGCCCTGTTGTTAACTGTTTTACCATGTTCGGGTGAGTCCACATTGACATTTGTAGCAGATATGTTGTCAAAGACACCGTCCGTGTCTTGTAACACTTCCAGAAACCTACGGTCGGGTGTACTGACATCCCCACATCCTTGTGTTTTGCGATTGAGTCCTTGCACATGCGCAGTGTCTCTCTTACGTTGATCCTGGACGTCTCCTTCATCCGAATATACCAAACCTTGTGAGCTCTTACAAATTCCGGAGATGCACTACAATCGGTGTCTTCTACCTTTTTGTCTTTGTTGGAGCAGGATACAAATTCGGAAAACAAATTTAACAATTTGCGCACCTCCCCCTGTAGCACCGTGAGGTCCGCTCTCAATTCAGTGATACCATCCCTTGCTGGAGAAGCAGATAATTCCTTGTTCTCAGCCATCAGTAATTAACTGTTCACAAACTGGGAAAGCCAACAACACAAGAACTGAAGATGGTGAGTGAAAGGAAAACTGCTCTTACGACTGGTAAAAACTCACGATAGTTTATTGAACAATTCCACACGACTGGTTAAGCGCCGACTGGTGATCAGTCTTCATCAGAACAAACAACACATATCATCCCAAAGTATTTATACACATCCTAAATCACCTTAATTGATGTTTAACTAATTAAAATCCCGCCAAAAAGTTTAAAGCCATATTACACATTTTCTATAATACACTGTAAGTAAACCAACCTTAAATCAAGATGTGACTTTCAAATACACATGTAATATAATAATATATACAATAGTAATATATGCAGTAATATATACGGTGGGTAAAACCTCTTGGTGTAACTGTAATTAACCATATAACTATCTAATAAAAATATATATAAATATATGCACTTCACTTGTGTGATAAAGTTAAAAATCCCAGTAATAAACCTAAGAGTTGAAATTTACTCTAAAGCTAAAAAAGGTTTTATACTTATAAAATCATTGAGACCAGGTGGTCTCGTGGAATCCGTTAGGATTTGCCATTTACTTCATAAGCGGCTAATTTCATTTTCCAGTCACCCCCAAATGGGCGGACATCTATCTGTTCTACAATGGAAAACAAAAAACCATGTTCCTCGCCTTTATCCAAGATGTGTCTGTACAATGCATTTTTGGTATCTTGTTTCCCTATTTTGTACGCATGTTCGTAAATGCGTCTGTTACTATCAGTATACTATACTACTATGGTTAGAATTTATGGAGTACCTAAACAAGACAGTCGAATTCTTGAAATTCACTTATGAATACAGTTACCATGAAATATCATTTTTGGACGTAGCATTGAGTCATAACAATCAAGGGTTCATCTCTAGGGTGCATAGGAAACCCACTTTTTCCAATGATTACGTCCATTATAGTAGTAACCATCCCCCCCATGTATTTCAGAATGTCATAAAAGGCCAATGTGTACGTAGCAAGAATGTCTTCTAACAAATCAATCTTGGAAAAGGAGCTTAATACCATCAAAGAAATGTTTTTGAGTAGAGCTTACCCTGAAAAGATGGTCTTGGAGGTCATCAGTTATGTGTACAATGAATGGGGTAATAAATATCCACCCCTATTAGGTGCGTATCAGATGGACAAAAAAGTAAGAATTTGTAGTGAAACATCAGGAAGAGTTTGTGTCCTTATGTACACCCCGACCACACATATTATAAAGGAAATATTGGAAAGGCATTGGTCAACACTTAGAGTATTGGACAAGGAAGAGCTATTGGGTAGTAAACCAAGATGTGTATATAAAACTGCCCCAAATATAAAAAGGCTATTAGAAAAAGCCGATAATAAGGCAGAAAGATCAAAGCATCAATCACATAAGAGTACAGTTAAATGCGGGAACTGCAAACAGTGTAAATACATTAATTCTAACATGACTATTCAACTTAATGATTTGTGTCATACTACTATAAAAAGCAAATGTGGTAACTGTAGAACAAAACATGTGGTCTATCTGGCAGTCTGTAACTATGCAACGCCCATTACATAGGCAAGACAGAGAGACAGCTGAACAGACGATTATTTAACATGCATAAAATAGGGAAACAAGATACCAAAAATGCATTGTACAGACACATCTTGGATAAAGGCGAGGAACATGGTTTTTTGTTTTCCATTGTAGAACAGATAGATGTCCGCCCATTTGGGGGTGACTGGAAAATGAAATTAGCCGCTTGCGAAAGTAAATGGCAAATCCTAACGGATTCCACGAGACCACCTGGTCTCAATGATTTTATAAGTATAAAACCTTTTTTAGCTTTAGAGTAAATTTCAACTCTTAGGTTTATTACTGGGATTTTTAACTTTATCACACAAGTGAAGTGCATATATTTATATATTTTTTATTAGATTTTTTATTAGATAGTTACAGTTACACCAAGAGGTTTTACCCACCGTATATATTACTGCATATATTACTATTGTATATATTATTATATTACATGTGTATTTGAAAGTCACATCTTGATTTAAGGTTGGTTTACTTACAGTGTATTATAGAAAATGTGTAATATGGCTTTAAACTTTTTGGCGGGATTTTAATTAGTTAAACATCAATTAAGGTCATATATGAAATCAAGTTAATGTATGTTACCTTTATGCAGTCATTCTAACATATTAAAATGTATGTTGTAGTGAAGCACTGAAGTTCCATAGATGTGAAAGCAGCACAACCTCTTCTGATCTTGTAATACTTTATAAAATGGCAGCATACTCTTCCCTGAAAGGGGGCATTTTAGTAAACCACTTTCAAGATTTAAGAATATACTATTTATTTATTTATTTATTTATTGCAGTTGGTTTACCAGGATAGTCCATTGGGCCTTGAAGAACCCGTTTTCAATGGAGTCCTGGGGAGAAAAGCTCCAAAACAGAAAATAGATATACATTAACATTTGATAGTAATTTCTAGATACATTGAACTAGTAAAACATAATGACATCATAATTTAAACAGTACAAGCATTGTTACAAGCAATTGAAGGAACAGAATGCAAAAACATAAATGCAGATTAATGAACACACATAGAAGGTGAATAAGGTAGATTATGGTATTTAAGGGCATTTAGTAGAGTTGGTTATGAGGGGTGGGAGCAAGAGCATTCCCATTGAGATGCTAGGTGTAAGAAAAGTGACTTCTTGAAGGTAGAGTGGTTAGAGGTTACTAAGTTAAGAAGGGATTACTGAAGCTACCAGTTGATTTTAAAAAGAAGAAAAGGCACAGTCTTGTGTTCTGGTGACGAAAATCAGCATCTCATGTGAGTGGCAGCTGGTTTCACAAATTATTACAAGTTCCCTTTAAAAAACAGAGGTAACATAGCTGAGAGTTTAATTAGGACAGCTCATACAAACACAAAAGAATTTCAAAATTGCAGAAATGAATAAAGATGAGAATGTACTGTGAAAATAAATCCCAAAGAAAAAATCACTTACTGCTAAATTCTGCACTAAGACACTATACGAGCACATCCACTCATGCATGAATCGTGCCATCCCAAATAGAACCAAGATGCTCTCCTCCAAAAAAAGGAAGCCGATCTGGTGATCCCCTGCCATAAACAAACTTTACAACAAAAGGAAGAAACTGTTTCAGAAAAGAGGAAAATCCCAGGATGCAAAAATCTCCTTTACCAGCTTCAGTAAGAAGCTGTGATCCCTCATAAAATCCTCCAAAGCTAGTTACGAAAATAAAATTGCCAAAGATTCCAAAGACAACCACAAGCGTTCTATAGCTATGTCAAGAATCTAAATGGCAATGCTCAGATCTGCTCTGAGTTACGACAGAATAGCATTAAATATACTGATCCCAAGGATACTGCCAATATCCTGGCACATCGATTCAGTGTTAACTTCTCCCCCCTCTCACCCCCTAAAGGGCCCATCTCAATACCGAAAGATTGCCAAATTCCAGGAATAATGGACACACAGGTAAAAACCGCACTCTCCAAAGCTAAGAATACAGCATCAATGGGACCAGACGACATCCCGGGCTGTGTACTACATGAACTACAAAATGAACTGGCACCTCACCTAAGTGTCATGTTTAACCATAGCCTCACCTCAGGCTTCGTGGTCAGTGAGTGGCACACAGCTACAGTTATCTCATTCCACAAGGGGGGACCCACCTTGGATCCTGGGAACTACCACCCCATTAGTCTGATGAGCCTGATCTGCAAGGCCATGGAATGTATTATCATGGAACTTATAAACAAAGACATTGGAAACCTTCAAACACTGGACCCTACCCAGTTTAGGTTCGTGAAGGGCCGATCTTGTCTCCTGAACCTGATTGACTTATTCAAATCAGTCTCCAGAGCTGTGGATGGGGGTAAGGCAGTCCACACAGCCTATCTGGACCTCACCAAGGCGTTCGACACCACCCCCACTCTTGAATTATAGATAAACTTACTAAGCTGGGCATTAATCCCTACATCACTCAATGGGTTGCCAACTGGCTTACTGACAGAACCCACACTGTAAAAGTAGCTGACTCCAAATCCAGCTCCAGACAAGTGACAAGTGGAGTACCTCACGGTTCAGTCCTGGGACCGCTCTTGTTTGGCATCTACTTCTCTGAAGTACAGGCCAACACTAAGGGAATCTGGTTAACAAACTTCACAGATGACTGCAAACTGGGAGCCATTATTGAATCCCCAAATTATGTGGATATTCTACAAAAGGGCCTTACAGAAACAGATGCTTGGTGCCAGAGCCATGGGCTCAAGCTCAATGCCAAGAAATGTATAGTTACCCCCTTTTGGAAAAAACATGTACCTGTGAATTACCACATAGTTGACAGTACACTAAACACCAAAAGTGTGATAAGAGACTTAGGGACACAGGTAGACAGTGGTCTCACCTTTGATAGCCACATCGTCACAACAGTCAGGAAATCCTTCTATGTGGCACATCTCATCACTAAGGGGTTTTCATCCAGAAAAAAGGAGGTCATTGTCCCACTGTACTCATCCCTCATTAGACCCATTATAGAATACAATGTTCCATTTGGTATGTACCTCTCAAGACATCTGCAAGAACTAGAAAGGCTGCAGAAATACTTCACTAAAAGAATCACAGACCTAAAGCAGATGCCCTATGCTGACCGTCTAAAAAAACTCCAGCTATACTGTGTCGCATATCGTCTACTCAGAGGCGATCTCTGCTTAACATACAAGGCCATATCAAACCCAGAGCTGTTGGACATACTACATTTAAAGAAATCCCAATCCCTCAGAGCCACACGCTCCAGGTATCTAAACCTTGTCATCACAATAAACAAAACATGCTGGAGGGATAGGTTCCTGACCCAGAGACTCCCCAGACTCTGGAATAGACTGCCCATACATGTCAAGCAGAGTGCCTCTTTGGCCCTTTTCAAAAGAAACCTTAATGATTGGATGGGAGATAGGAAATTCACCCCAGGGATCACATCAGTCACCCTGCTAGACAGGGGTCCAGGGAAGTAAATTTTGTGGGAAGAAAGAGCCAGGGAATTGTTATGGCTAGGCTTGTATAGGCCCTATGTCCGATAGCCTAGTACCAGCCTATGAACCTATGAACTTACCTGTTGCAGTGTTAAAGGTGAATGACCAAGATCTTACTATGTGGAAGGCCCTGAAATCAAGATCTATAGAAAAATAGGAAGCAGAATGGAAATGAAGAAGTTCATATTTACTATGCAATTGCGACTTCAAGGTGTTGTTACTGTATTACCAGTCCAACTCAGTGGTACCATTCTGTCATGCAGAGAATGATTCATCAGGTTTTGAATATATTTATCATAAAGGGCCTCACATTCAGGAAGCTGCCCAAAATTATCCTATTTCCAGTGTTGTTCCACAGCACTATAATCAAGATTTGAAAGACTGATTTAGAGGTTTGTATGTTTCGGTGAATTTGCATAACGTAAATTGACTATGAATGTCAGAAGTACTCATTTTCCTTAACTTCACTATTCAGACTTTGAATTCTTCATATATTTAGTATTATCATTAATTTTCTTATGCCACACTAATATCATTGTAATATATTTGAAATCAATGTATTTAGGTTATAACTTTATGTAAGAAAGGGGGAATAGCGTATGCATGCTTATGTTTGCCATAAAGATAAGGTAATTTTAGCTTTAAGAAAGATTTACCGAGTAACAGTTTTCCCTAGCATGCGATTTCTACAAGAGTTCAGTTGAATGAAAGTTGCTGTGGGATGCACATAATGCCTAACACCTCTTCATTCATCTTCTTGACTATATGTGTATACAGAGTATCTTATTACACCTTATAAAATCAGTCCTGCATTTTTATTCATATATGTTTTTAATAGATCTTCCTAGGGCATTTTCTAACATTATCATCGTGTTTTATCACAAGATGTTGTCACTCCTCAAGGTGTAAATCGTCAAGGTAAAGAGAAATAGAGACAGAAATGTCTATTTTCTGATCAAAGAGAATATTGATGTCCCTCCAAACAATGTGAGGTTTCAAAAATGCACACATTTTTCCAAATGTGCACAGCAGCACAACAGTCTGTGGTGCTTACCTCTAGTGCAGCCAGCCATACACAGTGTATGCCACAGTACACAGATTAAGTGAGTAACATTTTGCCCAGCTCATGTGCACCAGATATTCCAATTTCAAGTATATAAATACACTTAAAAGGGCGCATGCAGCTAACAACAAAGAAGGAAGCTGTGTCAAGAGTAATACATACCTTTATATAACTAGCAGCCCAGGTAAAAGTTTCAAATGTACTAATCTAAATATGTATACTGTGTCTGCTTATTTGGGATGCATATTACAGGGAGTAATACACAAGTGTATATGTGTGTGCATGCATGTGTTTGGGAGGGGGAGAAGTAGGTACCACAGGAGTTTGGTGAGTAAATCAGAATATCTGACTAGTCCCCTGGGTCTGGGTGTGGATGGTATCCCGCGCTCAGCTTCCCAAGATCCTGAAAACACATGTTGCGCATCATATCACACTACCATGCCCACCCACATAAACAAGCCACTCGGACTTATCCTCGTTCATGTCAACTTCTTACACAAGCAAACTGAAACGTTCACTGACTGCAAACCAACAACCTGGTCCACAGTGGTCAGACTGCATTCCTTTCCATCGCAGACCCCACACAGGTGCTTGAGTTACAGTCACCAAGTAACAGAAACGTCACGTGAAAACTGTCATCCACATCGGGTGCTTCTCTCGGGCACTGTTTGTGCGGATATTCACACCACGGAAATTAAAACATCTATTCCAATACTGATCTCTTCTGTTGCCTTACCAACCACATACATCTAGTCAGGTAAGCCATAAGCAGATGTTTTTCCGATGATAGAATCCACACATTTCTCTTCAGCAAAACTGACAATGCCAAGATGTAAAAAAAAGAAAAGAAAGAAAAATGACCGCTACTATTTTACATTTCTGCTTATTGTTGTTCATTTAGCGTCAATCTTGGAATGGAATAAGCCATACCACTTATTTGTGGCAACTAATCCACAGCAACAGAGAAGGAGTACAGTACATTTTGAAGAGAGCTATCCCACATTCTTTTTCAAACTGTGGTCAACCTCCCTTAAGTGGAAAATTCGTAAATTCTGTTTTGTTGTGTGGATTATTTTTATCACCAAATCAACAACCCTGCCCGTTGTTTCCAGTCTCCTCAGAGAGGGCGGGTTTATCACCCATGGTAATAAGAGGCGGAGACAGACACCATGGAAAATATAGGACTTGCAGTTAGAGGATGGGCGGGATTATGGCGTCATACCTCAGGACTGCCTTGACTCTGTGATGTCAACTTGATTTGCAGGACTTATTCTGAATCAGAGAGTGTGAATATAATTTATCTACATCTTAAAGCAAGTGAAGCATTTGACTACCAGCATCGTCATCTTCATCATCCTCATGCCCATCATGGCTACTACAGCCACCACAGGGTCTATGCTGCTACAGCCTATCGGTAATGCAATCAACCTCCCCATAGACCAGGTAAACAAGCAAGCGATTATTTTAAAGCTAGTTAGTTAACTGAAATAATGCATTTCTACAGGTCTCTTGCTGGTCTAGATGTGAGACCTGCTGTTACTGGCAATGGGCTGAGAATAGTTGAAGTGCTTCGTAGTAGTATTTAGTCCAGTAGATGCCTTTCACTGGACATAAAATCTTAAGAACAAAGTAGGTGTTTTGTTTGTAGCCACTTCTGTTTGAATGGGCAGAGTTAGAAATGTGCAGTGAAAATACAGGTTATTGCTTGTGCACTCTTGTTGCTAAAGGCTAAAACTGATTGCTCCAATTTTGTGTTAGCTACGTAGAGAATATGCGAAAAGCAAAATACGTTTTTCTGCATGTATGTCAGCAAATGGGAGTTGTCCCTTCTGCGACAACTCGAACCCCCTCCTCCCTTACTCCCAGACGGCGTTGTTTGCATAGTCGAGTGTCTTTGGTGCGTATTTATTTTTATCGACTTCGACTTCAACTTGTGTAAGACATTGGCAGTAGAAATCAGAAAGTTTGAGTTTATGTTGAAATAAATACTCATTAAGATGCAGCTGCTCTCAGATTTACAGTCAGTTTACCTTGCACAGATGTTGTGATCCTGATATGACGTAATGACTGTCCGCATGACCCCAAAAAAGTAGACTTTACTGGCAGCTGTTACGTAATGCCGTCATCCCCAAGGTGGCGTCATTATGACAAAACCGCAGGAGGTTTATGTAGACTGTTAAAAGTAAAGAAAGACCTAAAGTATTTCATCCATAACACTTTGGTGCTTTTCTAGTGGGGGCTGGTTCTTTTGTGTTCTTGTAAAAAAAAAAAAAAAAAAAAAAAAAAAGAAGCTGTTCTGGTTTTTAAGCCCTAACTTTGATAGGGTTTCTGTCTTTACACACAGTGCAGACTGGAGAAGTTGACCGCAACTGAGCTCAAAATATAAGTATCTTGATTTTTTTTTGATTATTTTTACAGATTACTGTTTTTAAAATTTAATATATATAAAGCACTTTGTCTATTCAGTATCTTCACAAATCCTTATCTGTTTAAAAACTTTCATTTGTCTCTCTAGTGCTTGCTGTCTGTAGGCTATTTTGTCCTACCCCCCCCCCCCCTGTTGGTGTCTTGCTCTTACTTGGTGGCTTTGCAGTTACCCGCCCCTACTGTGACACACCTCCCAGTCTAGTATCATTAGCTCATTCTGCCTAATACAGAGAGAACATTTGATAAGGCCTTCTGTTCCTCCTTTTTCCCTTTCAAAAAGTAAAACAAAACTTTTTTTTTTCTTTCGCCTGAACCTACTTGTGTTCTGACTGTCTTTCTCAATCATTTTGGAAATATACAGTATATTTCAGAGCATTTGTTATAACTGTATTTGCTATAACTGATTTAAGTATTTTTTTTCTGGCTTTTTGATTATTTACTGCTTAGCGACTGCATTTTTCGCCTGTTTATACAGCTCTGCATTTTATTTAAACTATTTTTGTGTTGATTAACTGTTTTGCACTTTTAAAAAGTTATTTGTTGCTTAATTTTACCTGTAGGCTAACAAACTCAAGTGAGCTAGCCGTTTAAAAGCATTTATAGCATTTACTGTCTGTTTTTCCTCTGTTTTCTGCAAAAAAGACAAAAACAAAAAAACAAAAAATCTTGTTTTCCCGCCTTACTGAACTAGAATAGTCCAGTCTTCAGAGTTTGCTGATCTCTGGGCTTTGTCTTGGTTCCTGTGCTATTCCATATCCTTATTTGGATAAAGGGAAGCGTCTTTGTTCACCAGTGGGAGTGGGGAGCACTGAGCAGCCTATTTGTCCCTAGAGGAGTGGTTCCAGCCAGAAACTTGTAGTCTATTGGCCATTTTGGGTCAATTCCTAGCTCTTTTCAGCCCCCTGTAATAAAGCCCGCTTTTTTGCTTGTATTCAACTCAGCACCGCTCCTCGTGGTGTCCTGCAGAGTTCTACAAGCAGCAGAGAGCAAAAGAGTGACTTTTTCCTGATTTAAGTATTTTTTCTGGCTTTTTGATTATTTACTGCTTAGCGACTGCATTTTCGCCTGTTTATACAGCTCTGCATTGTATTTAAACTGTTTTTGTGTTGATTAACTGTTTTGCACCTGTAAAAAGGTTATTTGTTGCTTAATTTTACCTGTAGGCTAACACACTCAAGTGCGCTAGCCGTTTAAAAGCATTTATAGCATTTACTGTCTGTTTTTCCTCTGTTTTCTACAAAAAATATCTTGTTTTCCCACCTTACTGAACTAGAATAGTCCAGTCTTCAGAGTTTGCTGATCTCTGGGCTTTGGCTTGGTTCCTGTGCTATTCCGTATCCTTATTTGGATAAAGGGAAGCTTCTTTGTTCACCAGTGGGAGTGGGGAGCACTGAGCAGCCTACTTGTCCCTAGAGCAGTGGTTCCAGCCAGAAACTTGTAGTCTATTGGCCATTTTGGGTCAATTCCTAGCTCTTTTCAACCTCCTGCTATAAAGCCCGCTTTAGCGTGATTTAGCACAGAGTTGCCCATAGAGCACCATCGGGCAGCGCCGGTTAAACAAGGTTAAACTATTTCTGGCTCCGTAAAGTCTGCTCTTCAATTTTTCCCTTAGAATTTCTCTACTTGCAATCTAAACAGTCTATTCTCCATCTCAAAAGCTCAGCATTTGCTCCTAAAGCATTTTTATATAGGTAAAGTACTTATATACTAAACAAAGTACTACATTAGCCTAGAATCCCCTTGAGTACCCATTTCCTTATAGGTCCCTTCTGACTCAGTTACACAGCAAACTTTTTCACTTTTTCTAGCATGTCGAAGGGTCAGTTGCTAGCGTCCTCTCCTGTTCAGCTGGTGAATCTGGGCATCTTGAGGCAATGTTACAATTGCCTCATATACACAGACAACCCACTCCTTCTCCCACAAAACACAAATACATGTGAGAGATGCAACTATATAGCCAAACTGGAGGCTGAGCTCTCTCAACTCAGGACTGGCAAGACCAGACAGGAGGAGAAGGAAACCACGCACACCACAAATCCAGTTTCACATAGAACTATCACAACTGCAAAACAAACACATAAACACACAAAGACATACTCGGAGGCACTGATCAAAAATCTACCAAAACTACAGAGGCCTCCAAAGCAGACACCCAAGCAACTGCCACCTCAAGACATAAGATATGCAACACATAGTTCTCAAAGTCAGTGTGCTAAACAGTCACAGCCCTTAAGGCCAAACACAATGCCAGACACACTTGTTATAGGTGACTCCATAGTCAGACACACTGACGTCCTACTCACCAGATTGAACAAGGAAAAGATCACAGTAAGCTGCCTGTCAGGCGCTAGAATCCACCACATAACACAAGCACTCAGGTCACTCCACAGCAAGTACAAGTATGACTCGGTCATTGTCCATGCCGGTGTGAACAACCTGAGACGTACCTCCCTGGACTACATGAAAAGAGACATAGAGCAGCTCTCAGATTATGTAGCCCAGGCCGGTATGACCCTGACCCTGAGCAGTATCCTACTCTCACCAAGAATGATGCCACAATACAGAGACAAAATGATCAGCTTTAATAATTGGCTTAATTACTGGTGTCATTCTAAGGGGATCCAATGTCTGTCTGCCTGGGATGACATGCTTGACAAGCCACGCTGCTTTGCAAGGGATGGCTTGCACCTGTCACCCCTGGGCTTCCGGATATTGGCAAAGGCTCTTGCACCCCCATAGTGCCTTTTTTAGGCAAGGCTCAAATGATAAACCTACCACCCTAGAAAACAAAAATGGAAAAAAACTAAGGGTAATACTGCTCAATGCCAGAAGTCTAAACCTCAAGATGCACGCCCTCGAAGCCCTCCTCAGTATGGAGAACATCGATGCCTGTGCTGTGACTGAAACCTGGTTCAAGGCTCCTGAGAGCACCCCAGCACTATCAGGTTATACCTCATATCATGCGTTCCGCCCCAAAATCCAGACCGAACCACAAAAGGAGGGGGAGTATCCATATTCATAAAGGATACCCACACCTCCAGGTTAGTGGCAATGCACAAAGCATCGGAGACCATCCAGGTGCAATTAACCATAGGTAAAACTGCCCTACAGTTTGTAGCATGCTACAGACCACCCTCTCAAACTCAGGAAACCCACACAGCCTTCCTGAAGACACTGGAGAGTATGAATGTCTCTCCAAACACCATCATATTGGGTGACTTCAACTACCCAAGCATAGACTGGGAACATTACTCAAGCCCCAACACCCTAGCCCAAAGGTTCCTGGAGTTCATAAACTCAAATGCTATGGAACAACTAGTCATCATTCCCACAAGAGGAGAAAATATACTAGACCTGATCTTCACAAACATGCGGACAAAATGCTCCACACCGGAAGTATATCCCTCATTGGTGAGATCAGACCATAAATTAATCTCACTGGAGATCCACATCCCGCCCCCAACCCCAGCAAACAAGACCACAGTGAAGAACTTCTCAAAAGCAAACTTCACACTTCTTAAGACTGGAGTGGTATCCTTCAAGGCCCCCGAGCCAGTGGAAACCACAATCCACGCTGCTGAAACCCTTATAAATGCCTTCTACGAGCACCTCCAGGAATGTATGGATCAAGCAATCCCTAATAAAATCAAGCCCCTTTCCACCAAAGGCAGGCACCCGGTCTGGTGGACCCCAGCCATAAACAAACTCTACAACAAGAGGAGAAAGCTACTACATGACAGAGCAAAATCCCTAAAAGGGAAGGCATCTCTGATCAATGCTAGCAAAAAACTACGATCACTCATAAAATCATCCAAGGCCAACTTTGAGAGAAAAATCGCTAAAGACACAAAAGACAATCATAAGGCCTTCTTTAGCTATGTTAGAAACCTGGGTGGAAACTCCCAGATATGCTCAGAGTTAGTCCAAAATGATACAAAAATCACTGAACCCACAGACATTGCCAACATACTGGCAGACAGGTTCAGTGCAAATTTCTCCCCAAAAGGAGAAATATCTATCCCACCAGAGTCTAGCCTCCCAAACATCTCAGATGCCCAGGTGAGAGCTGCTCTCTCTAAAGCAAAAAACACAGCATCAGTGGGACCGGACGGTGTCCCCGGCTGTGTGCTACACAAACTCAATGAGGAACTAAACCCACACATAAGGCTGCTGTTTAATCTTAGCCTTACTACAGGATACGTACCCAAAGAATGGCGTACGGCAACTGTGGTCCCACTCCATAAAGGCGGTGCTTCTACGGACCTTGGAAATTACCGCCCCATAAGCTTGACGAGCCTTGTCTGCAAAGCTATGGAGAGGATCATAATGGAACTCATAAATAAAGACATTGGGGACCTACAGACACTGGATCCTACCCAATTTGGCTTTGTCAAGGGCAGATCCTGCCTCTTGAACTTGGTCGACTTTTTCGAAACAGTCCCTAAGGCCATTGATGAGGGTAAGGCAGTTCACACAGCCTACCTTGACCTAGCAAAAGCGTTCGACACAATACCCCACTCGGGCATCATAGAAAAGCTCACCAGCTTAGATGTAAACCCATATGTCACAAGATGGGTTGCAAACTGGCTCAAGGACAGAACCCACAGGGTTAGAGTTGCTGGTTCCTTGTCAGACTCTAAGCCGGTCACAAGCGGTGTCCCACAGGGCTCAGTCCTGAGCCCCCTCTTGTTTGGCATTTATTTTTCTGAAGTGCAGGCAAACATAGGGGGATTGTGGCTGACAAAATTTGCAGATGACTGCAAACTGGGCACCATAATTGACACTCAATCAGACACATATATCCTCCAGAGAGGTCTCATAGAAGTGGATAACTGGTGCCAGAGCCATGGCCTTAAGCTAAATGCCAAAAAATGTATAGTCATACCCTTTGGGAAAAACAAGGTAACCCCTAATTACCACATAGGTGGTAATCCATTAAACACGGAAGAAGTTATCAGGGACCTGGGGACCCAAGTTGACAGTAACCTCTCTTTTGGCACTCACATTGCCACAGTGGTTAGGAAGACCTTCTACATTGCCCACCTGATCATGAAGGGATTCACATCCAGATCAGGAGAGGTCATTGTACCCCTGTACTCTTCACTTATCAGACCAATGATTGAGTACAACGCCCCATTCGGAATGTACCTTACCCGACACCTGCAGCAGTTGGAAAGACCCCAAAAGTTCCTCACCAAAAGGATAAAGGGGCTCAAACATATGTCATACGCTGCCCGACTGAAGAAACTCCAGCTCTATTCAGTTGCATACCGTCTGCTCAGAGGTGATCTGTGCCTGACATACAAGGCCATGTCCAACCCGGAATTAATGGACATGCTCCACCTCAAAAAATCCAAATCCACCAGAGCCACGAGAGCAAGAGACTTAAACTTCAACACGGATATAAACAGGACATGCTGGAGGGACAGATTCATCACCCAGAGACTCCCTACACTATAAATGTATCTCAACAACACAATCCACCAGTAAATATGGTATCCAGAAAATGAAAGAAGTGCCCACTAGCACTAGAACTCTTCCACTAGCAAAATTTGTGGACAACAAAATTAAGCATATTTGCACAGAAAACCCGTATATACTAAAGGATTCTTGGGACCTATTGAGAATCATAACTACTGAATTGTTTGATGACAATCTTACTTTTATTACCATTGATGTGATAGACCTATTTACATGCATTCCTCATAATGAGGGTCTGGCTATGTTTGAGGACAAAATATACAGTGACATCAAATTAACTCTTTCAGATAAAAGTGCCATCATGAATTTAATTGATATGGTATTAAAATATAATTATTTTATGTTCAATGGCGAATACTATCAGCAAGTGCAGGGCATATCTATGGGGGCCGCGTGTGCCCCAACATATGCCAATATTGTTTTAGCTAAATGGGAAGAGGATTATATTTTGAATTCTGAATATCAAAACAATTGGCTATTATATAGATGCTTCCTAGATGACATAGTCATTTTTTGGATAGGTGATATGAATAAGTTTGAAGAGTTTTTTACTTATATTAATAATACAACAAGCTTCTTAAAATTTACATACACTGCATCCAAGGAAAAACTTCAGTATCTGGATGTAGAAATATATAAAACGACAACGGATTTTGAATCTAGGATATACAGGAAAAAAACATTTTGTAATTCGTATCTCCATTACACTAGCGCACACCCCTCACATTGTAAAAAGAACATTATCAAAGGACAATTTGTGAGGGGTAGTCGTATGACTAGTTCAAATGAAGATTATAATTTGGAATGTGAATTCCTTGAAAAAATGTTTATAGAAAAAGGATATCCTTTATTATTTGTCAAAGCAATAAGGAAAGAAGTTGAAAAGGGTAGAAACAACAAATTTCAACCTATAAAGGGGAGAACAACAGACTATTATGTCAATGGTATACCATCTGAATCAAGGGATACCAACAATTATGAACATGCCCTGGTCTTAGAATATAATATGACTAATATTAAATTTGGTGAAATTTTTAGAAATGAATGGGAAAAATTCTTAATGTTCGTAGATATGGAAAATATTAAGAGTACTATTCCAAAATTAGTATATAAAAATGCAAGGAGTATGAAAAATATTCTGGAATCAAATTCAAATAATACAATCAACAATTTTAGTGGAAATATAAGAGGTACAATAAATAGGCAGATTAGGATGGGAAGTTTTAGGTGCGGCCACTGCAACCAATGTGAATTCATTTTAAATACAAACGAAATATGTATAGTTAAAAAACACATAACTATAACAAATGCAAAACATTATACTTGTGAGACTAAGGGAGTTATTTATTTGGCGCAATGTAAAGCATGCAGCTCATTTTATATAGGTAAAACGGAACGTGCTTTGAGAAGAAGGATATACGAACATAATTATGAAATTCAGAAATGTAAAGATACAAATGCACTTTATAGGCATACAAAGGAATGTCCAGAGGCCAAATTTGGATTTTTTGTGCTTGAGCAGGTCAATAAACAATTGAGGGGAGGTTTATGGGAAGAATGGCTAGCTTATAAAGAATTATGGTGGCAAATTAAGTTAGATGCCACGAGAAAACCTGGTCTTAATGACCATATATCCCTAACCCCAGTGTTAAAATTGAGAGCTGCTGATGTTTAATACATTGTAGTACTGGACAAAACCACTGGATGGCAGTAGTAACTTAGTAAAGAGTAATAGTACAAATAGGGCATTACATTTTGGATTGTATTTAGTTTTAATTATTTATAACACAGAGATATATATATATATTTTATGCAAGAAATTGGGTTTTAATAGTAACAAAATAATATACATTTATTTATTGACATGGTTTACATAATTTATTTAAACACCACACACATTGGAAGGTAAATGAAATTTTTACTATTGGGAATAAACATGAAATGCTTTGATTTAATATTCATGAGATGCAATGACATTTGATTAGTTCGATTGAAATGCATTTCAGTGAATAGGCTGTTTTTAAATTTTTATGTGTATTTAAACTGTAAATTGTTTTTTTTTTTTTTTTTTGGATAGAATCTGATGAAGTCCTGGTTTATGTTGGACGAAAACGCAACAGTTTTAAAAGAGTGTTTATTTTTTGGTGTTTGTTCTGCCTAATAAAACTTTTCTTTCGTTTTCTGGATACCATATTTACTCCCTACACTATGTAACAGAATCCCAGTCCATGTGAGGCAGAGCCCCTCACTGACTCAGTTCAAGAGAAATCTTGACGAGTGGATGGGAGATCGTAGGTTTACCCCGGGAATCATCTCTGTGTCACTGCTGGACAGAGGCACAGCAAACTAATGGGTATAGTATTCTCATCCTAAGGGGTGGTGAAAGCCACACACACTCTGGCTAGGCTTATAAATGCCCTAGGGCAGATAGCCTAGTATGAACCTATGACATGTCAGTAGGGCTCAGGAGCAGTGTTAGGCAACAAGGGGTGCAGTGTAGAGTGTTGTTGAATCCATCCACGTGTGGATGACGAGGAGAATGTTTATGTCCTTCAGTCATAAATTGAAGTCTAAACCAAAACAAGTGTAAATAACACAGCTGTGACATTGTTATTAAATATGTTTCTAGTACTGACGTAGGAAGTTCACGGAAGATTTGTGTAATATGCTGAGATTGTTCACTTGGCAATTTTTACAGAAATGATTGCTGTGGTAAGTGTTTTTTATTGCAGCTAGAGTACAGACTTCCCTGTATTAAAATATGCATAAAAAATAAACTAACTTTCCTACAAACATCAAGCAATATTTCATTACATTCTCACAAGTAGGAGAACACAACTTTGCAACTCTTGCTAAAGCAAACTGATTGCATCATACACATTCATCATTGTAAACTCCTTCCTTCCAATAAACACCCTGCATGACTTTAGATCCCAAACTCCTTCAATCCCCAGCCTTCAAGTGCACAAATTAAACTCCGTCAGCTCACCTTTTCCTCAGTACTAGATCCTAAAGCATAACCGTCCTTGCTTATGAGGATAACGTCAGTTGTCTCTCTCACTTTCTATTGTACCCAGTGCATATGGTTCCAAAATAGTGGAGTTAAGACGCATATTATACTTTCACATTCTCTAATACAGTTAATTTACACACACACACACACATTCATTTTCTACTCTCCCTTTCCCCTTCAAGTCATCCCCCACCACACACACACACACACACACACACACACACACACACACACACACACACACACACACTATCCACCTAGTCATTTGTACTCAGACTTTTCCTTTCTAGGATCATCTTCCTTTGCTCACGTCTATAAATTTCACTGTTGTAAGTAGTACAATTGTCTTTGTTATTTGGAACTGCTCTGAATATTAGAATCGGTAAAAATAATTGCATTAGATACCTTTCTATACGATTTTCTAAATTCATCTGTTATTGTACACTGTATTTGTTCACCTAACCAAGTTACCTAGTGGTTGGTATTTTTTCCAGCTTCACAATATTTGTAAAGAGTTAGTGTGTTTCTGTCTTGAGTTTTCTAATCTAAATCTGGACTGAGCCTGAAAGAGGTCCACTTGAGTCAATGTTCTACTGTAATTAACATATACAATAATTAATGCATATTTTCTGAAGCATACGAAACTTGTGTACTAAGGTGGTATTAAAACCCATTTTTCATCATTATAATTTTACTGGTGACACAGAAGAATTCTGAGGCAACCCAGGGCACACATTTTTGAAAATTAAGACTTCCCATTATTCTGCAAGACTTCCTAGCCAAACACTTGCTCTGTTCTTGCCCAACACCAGGATAAATTATATCCCTAAATGTGAATAAATACCTATTCATACCTTACACCTTACTATTCCTTCTTCAATCACTTCCTTATTTTTATCAGTTTCTCTGTCCTGGCTTTCTCTCTAAATATACTGTAAGCCTGCTTTTATCTCATTTCATATTGGAATTCCTGTATATATTATACTAAGTGACCTTTAATTTCTCTATGAACTGGGTAAAATTTCTCTAAATATTAAATCATTGTCATATAACTTGTATCTATTCTTAACCAATGTTTTCATGTTATGTCTAATTTGGTAATTATTTAAACTTCAGTTGTTTTGCTTTTTCTTTTTTTGTTTTTTGTATTATTTTTAAAGATTGTAAAATTATTGTTTAATACTTTGGAGCTTTTCTCAACAGGCCTCCTACCCATCTGGACTTTCATGGTAATCAAATGGCAATAAATAAGTACTGGCTCTCCACTCTGGTGTGTTTCATGTCTTGGGCAGTGGGTGTTTGATCTGTCTGTACACTCAGTTGTGTGCAGAACAACAGACTGTGATTTCTCAAGGTATTCTGTGGTGTTTGTGCCAGTCAAAGTGTATATTAGTTTAAGTTTTAATAATTGTGGTTGCTTGATGGACCATTAAATCAGACTTCAGATTTTTTTTTGTTTAAATTGTAAAATGTTGATATATGCTGATGATGCACAGATGTGTGAACTGTTGTGAGGGATGTCCAGGATAAACTGAGACCATCAGGTCAACAATTATGAATGGAACAAAAAGTTACTGTGGATTGGAAGTTATTAAAAGAACCTCAAATAAATATTTCTGATTGAGTCCTATTTTCATAGTTCATAGTGTCTACACTCTAGGCTTACTTGTCAGAAGTAGCACTTGCCCTTGTGAGAGCACTTGCACTTGTGACGTGTATTTGTTTAAGTCCTTAGTGTTTATGCAACTGCCCAGTACTTTGATGTGTAGCAAGTGTTTGAACCAGATGGAATGGTAATATCTCATATTTGTCCTTTTCTGTGCAATATGGCTGCCACCTGTCAGAAAATACTGCTAATGGGTATGAATAAAGGTCAGGTCTCTGTCAGGAAGCCCGGTTTTGCAGTGTACTTTTTAGGAGTTCTGAGTTCCTGTACATCCCAGAAGTACATTTTTCCAAACTATGTACTGTATCACATGCATTGCCCAAGTTCTGTTGTCAGAACAGTATTTTTAACTGGTATCATTGAAGGTGTAAAATCATTCCAATTCCTTTCTGTGTTGCAGAGTAGAAGTGCACAGTTCCTGAATAATCTGAGCTACCATTTGTATAATAGTAAAGCTGTGGGTCTGTTTTCTGGTTACAGATATTTTTGTAATATAGAAATACATGTGCAGTTTTTGCTTCAGTGTAAATAATATGCTGTGAAGATGAACCAAATATCAGAAAAATATGAGACACTCATCAGAAAGCAGTTTGCAAAAATTTCTTCTTCCCGTCCTACAGTGTGATTTTTTTTTTTTTTTTTATTGTTCATATTAATCTGACAAAATAATTTCAGCAAGTTCACCTTGTGCATAAACTAGAAGAATCCTATGAAATGACTTTAACATTTACTAAATAAATTATTTGCCGTTACTTCAAAACCATCAGTAACATAAGTAACCAGAAAGGAAGCATTTCAGATTTAAACATTGGAAAGGTTGGTGCAAGGAAAATCTTCCAAAGGTGGTAACCATAGCACTGTGACATCGCCTTCAGACTAATCTTTATTTTATATTCTGTCTGACCAAGATGTGCCTGCTTTCAGTAGAGGCCTGGAAGGAAAACAGAACATAATTACTGTATTACGTCTATGATGTCCTATTGCAACTGTTATGTTAGAGATTTCCAAGAAACAACAGACAGGTAGAAAGCAGTGTATCACCATGCAATTAATTATGTGTTATAGGGGTAACAGAGCAAAGATAATGTGTAGAGAATAAAACTAGGTGTTTTTCTCTTCTGTCTTTATCCTGCATGCTTAATTCTGACTTTGTCTTATCAATTTCCTTGTTTTTTATACCTCCAAATGTTTAAAGTTTTTTTAATACTGCGACAGAAATCGACCCATTTCCTATGTTAGACCATAATGTTCATTAAATCAGATTTTTCTTCGGTCTTTGATTTTGCCAAGAGTGCTATTGTAAGCACCCACAGAGCACTCAGAATTGCCTCGTTCTGTAGTTCATATGGCATTACATAGTGAGTAATGGAGTGACAGACTTTGCAGCTTTGTTGTTCTCACATCCATGCTGCCTACAGTAGGGATATATTAAGTATGTTTGGAGATTCCTTTTTTATTAGTCAAGTTGCTGCTGCTACCAGTGGAAGTATCTTATTTTCCTTAGCCGACATTACTCTGGTTTATGCATGTATTCTTGATATTTTATAATTTTATGTCTTTCAGTTCAGTTGTAGTTATTTCAGTATTGAGTGCAGCTGTTGTCCTTTTCTCTTTAGCTATTCTGTTTTTTTGCTACTGTATCTTTAACTGTTATTGGATGATGTCATGTAATTACCTTTTTACTTTTAATAATTATTACTGGTTTGTGTTTCTAGTGCCTCTCGGCTATCTCTATAAGTGTTTGCACATGAGCTTTATGATGCGTCTGTGTCCAGAGAACAGTACACTACATAACTGAAAGGCTACACAATGACTTATTCTCCAAAGCCTGTTTAACTGGGCATTAAACTTGTCCCAGGAAAGCAAAGCTGCATTATTTTCTTTCTACGTCTAATGCTAATGTCAGGGGTGCTGAATTTCATTTTTTCTTCAAGGAGACAGTGGTAGGTTATCAAAAGCAGTTGAAGCTACTTTTTAATTTAGTATGCAACAAAAGAAAATGTTTGCTTGAGTTAGTAACCATCCTTTTCAACTGTCTACTGTCTTTCTGTGCTGACACCTCTTAGAAAAATGTCTCCCACTATTTTATAATGAAAAGTTAATTCATGAGAAGAGTATCACATGTTGTCAATTTCTAATGAGAAGAACTATTAGTACCATGTGTTTTTTGGTGTATTTGCATTACTTATCATTGAGACCTGATGGTGATCTGTTATCTTTCCCTAGATATTTCTGTATTCACAGTGCTCGATGCCCAACTGTAGGTCAGTCAGTGTAGCAGAACTCATGAATCTGAAATGAGTGGTAAAGTAGGAATGCATGGTACTGCACAATAAGCAGCAATGAAGAGTAGTTTTCATAGGGGCCTGTACTGCTGAAACAGATTCTGATCTATAAAGTGAGCTTTAGCACGTTATGGGATGCTATAGCACCCATAAAGTGAGCGAGCTATATGTGCTATAGCACCCATAAAGTGAGCAAGCTATATGTGCTATAACACCCATAAAGTGAGTGAGCTATATGTACTATAGCACCCATAAAGTGAGCAAGCTATATGTGCTATAGCACCCATAAAGTGAGCGAGCTATATGTGCTATAGCACCCATAAAGTGAGCAAGCTATATGTGTTATAGCACCCATAAAGTGAGCGAGCTATATGTGTTATAGCACCCATAAAATGAGCTAGCTTTTGCACCCATAAAGTGAGCGAGCTATATGTGCTGTAGCACCCATAACATGGCCAAGCTATATGTACAATAGCACCCATAAAGTGACTGAGCTGTATGTACTATAGCACCCATAAAGTGAATGAGCTGCATGTACTATAGCACCCATAAAGTGAGCGAACTATATGTGCTATAGAACCCATAAAGTGAGCAGGCTATATGTGCTATAGCACCCAAAAAGTGAATGAGCTATATATGCTATAGTACCCATAAAGTGAGTGAGCTACATGTGCTATAGCACCCATAAAGTGAGTGAACTGTATGTGCTATAGCATCCATAAAGTGAGCGAGCTATATGTGCTATAGCGCCCATAAAGTGAGCAAGCTATATGTGTTATAGCACCCATAAAGTGAGCGAGCTATATGTGCTATAGCACCCATAAAATGAGCTAGCTATAGCACCCATAAAGTGAGTGAGCTATATGTGCTATAGCACCCATAAAATGAGCTAGCTATAGCACCCATAAAGTGAGCAAGCTGTATGTGCTATAGCACCCATAACGTGGCCGAGCTATATGTACAATAGCACCCATAAAGTGACTGAGCTGTATGTACTATAGCACCCATAAAGTGAGCCAACTATATGTGCTATAGAACCCATAAAGTGAGCAGGCTATATGTGCTATAGCACCCAAAAAGTGAGTGAGCTATGTATGCTATAGCACCCATAAAGTGAATGAGCTACATGTGCTATAGCACCCATAAAGTGAGTGAGTGAGCTACATGTGCTATAGCACCCATAAAGTGACTGAGCTGTATGTACTGTAGCACCCATAAAGTGAGAGAACTATATGTGCTATAGAACCCATAAAATGAGCTAGCTATAGCACCCATAAAGTGAGCGAGCTATATGTGCTATAGCATCCATAAAGTGGCCGAGCTATATGTACTATAGCACCCATAAAGTGACTGAGCTGTATGTACTGTAGCACCCATAAAGTGAGAGAACTATATGTGCTATAGAACCCATAAAGTGAGCAGGCTATATGTGCTATAGCACCCAAAAAGTGAGTGAGCTATGTATACTATAGCACCCATAAAGTGAGTGAGCTACATGTGCTATAGCACCCATAAAGTGAGCGAGCTATATGTGCTATAGTACCCATAAAGTGAGCAAGCTATGTGCTATAACACCCATAAAGTGAGCGAGCTGTATGTGCTATAACACCCATAAAGGGAGCGAGCTGTATGTGCTATAACACCCATAAAGGGAGCGAGCTGTATGTGCTATAACACCCATAAAGGGAGCGAGCTGTATGTGCTATAACACCCATAAAGGGAGCGAGCTGTATGTGCTATAGCACCCATAAAGTGAACAAGCTATATGTGCTATAGCACCCATAAAGTGAACAAGCTATATGTGCTATAGCACCCATAAAGTGAGCAAGCTATATGTGCTATAGCACCCATAAAGTGAGCTAGCTATATGTGCTATAGCACCCATAAAGTGAGCTAGCTATATGTGCTATAGCACCCATAAAGTGAGCTAGCTATATGTGCTATAGCACCCATATGGTGCTTTGATTACTTAGTGAGCTGCACTGCATTACTTTTGTTTCTAAATGTATTATTATTTCATATACAAAGACAGCAGCTGTTTAATTCATTTAAAAAGAGTAATGAGTTGCAATAATGTTTCATTGGCCTTTGGTCTCGTAAAGTGATGGGTTATTTCTCATATCAAATAATTAGATTTATTTCTAATACTGACACTGCACTGCATGAAGGGGATGCTGTCCTTCAGATTCAGGATTAAACTGAGGTTTGATCTGTCTAATTGGTCCTAATTTAGGTAGACATAAAGGTTTTTATGTGACTTTTTGAAAAAAAGTAAGGGATACTTTATTTGTAAACTTGAATTCACATGCAGTACACTGTCTCTCATTCTCCCTTCACTTTATAATATAAAAGTGCATCACATCTTTTTTTTCCACAAACTACATATTGTCAGAAATAATACTTTCTCACTTACCTCTCTAAGCTTCCCATACAATACCATAGTCGTATGTTTGTTTTAAAACATTCATACTTTATAATTTTCTTTAAATTTAGTTTAAAAATCTGATTTTTTTTACAGTTCAAAAAGAATGCTGGTGTTTCTTCCACACAACAGAAATTGGATTGTATTTCTTCTTGTGCTTTTACCTGTGAAAGGAAATATGAAGTATAATCTAAGAATATCTCCAAAAAATCCACACATTCATGAAATGTCTCCAAACTTCTTTTACCTGTTTTTTACTGCTTCTTTTATTCCATCATATAATCCTTTCCAAAGAAAAATCAATTATTAAGCCATCATTCTTTGCCACCATTTCCTTTTTATCAGTTTTATATCATCCTTTTTCATTTCTTCTAACTTAATTTTTCCTTCGTATTCCTTTTCTTTATAGTTAATTACTTTCTGTTTTTCCTTTTCTTGACCATACATTTTTTCATGTTGTATACTTCTTTATATAATAATCTTGGTATTTCCTTTCTGTCAGAGCTTTATTACCGTAAAAATGCACTGATGCTGTAAATGCCAGTTGATTTAACTAAATCAATTCCCCATTTTATTTATTTATTTTACATTTGTTGACCGGGCTAGTCTGCTGGATATATGTCCATTTTCAGTAGAGGACCGGGGAGAAAAGCTCCAGTTGATGATAAAAAAAAAATGCAGTTTTAACATACACACAGAGACAGTGACATATACAGTCAAGATTATGCTAAAAAGGCTGTACATAACTAAAAGGTTGAGACAAAGGTATATACAGTCAATATGCAGTATGGTACAAAGGTAAGGTACAGAAGTTGTACTTGATTCACCAAGAGGAATTAAATTCAAAGTGTCTATTGGTTACAGTTCCTGCTTTCATTGGTAGTAAACAGCATTTAACTAATATAAAAAAATAGAGATTATACAAAATAAAGGAGAAAGGATTAGTCAGGGTTGTTACTAGGGCATAACCAGTGTGATTTCAGCTGTCTTTTGAGTTTTTGTTTAAAGAGCGGCAAGGAAGGAAGTGATGTAAGATCATCAGGTAGTAGGTTCCAGTTTTTACCAGCTGTGTTAGAGAACAGTGAGTCCCCTGCCAAGTTGTTGGACTTATTATGCTGACTAGTCGTTTATTAGAAGATCGTAATGAATTAAGATTTTTATACAGGATTATAAGGTTTGAAAGTATAGGGGTGTTGTTTGGGTGATCTTGTGGGCTATGGTAAGTTGAGACAGTTGTAGCAGGTTTTATAGTTCAAGCCAACCCAGCTGCTTTAGATTCAGACAGTGATGGGTTCGGAATTGATTAGCAGTGGCAAATCTGGCAATGTGATTATAAGAGTTGGCCAGTTTTAGAAGATTATTTTTAGACAGGTTAGTTTATATGGGGGAGGCATAGAGAAGTGTAGAGATAAGATGGGAGTGGACAATGGTAGATCTTGCTGCTGGTGTAAGGAATGGCTTAATCCTGTATAGGGACCCCGTTTTTCTGTTGACTATTTTATAGTGTTATTAATATGGGTGTCAAAGTTGAGATTGTTGTCTATTGTAATACCTAGGAGTTTGGTGGTAGAGTCAGGGGATATGAGGGCGCCATTATTAGATATGACTGAGAAATCAATGGGGGAGGACTTGCGAGTAGGTGTAAAGAGGAGTAGCTTTGTTTTGTTTTTTTTTGGGATTGACGAGGAGGCAACGTTTTGAGAACCAGGTCTCCAATGTGTTAAATACTTTCTGAGTTAGGGATTGCAGTTCTGATGCAGAGTTGGCTGAACATATGAGCATTGAATCGTTTGCATTCAGGTTCAGGTCAGCTTCAGGAATAGCTAGGTATAGATCATTGATAAATATTGAGAATAGGAGAGGTCCTAGAATGGAACCTTGAGGGACTCTAAGGATTACTGGTAGGTGGGAAGAAAGACTATTCTCCCAGAGCATTGCCTGCTGCCTGTTATAGGTAGGAACTAAATCATTGTATAGTCTGATTGCTAAGTGAAAGAGATTTCAGGATATTTATAAGAAGAGTATGGTTTACCATATCAAAGCCTTTGAAAGATCAATAAAGAGTGCTGAAGAGAGAACATTGTCATTATGGTTTCTGTTAATGGAGTCAGTGAAGGATAGGGCAGTAGTACTGTGAAATGGTCTAAAGCCAGGTTGGCTGTTAGCTAGTAGATTATGTTGAATTAAATGGTCAGGTAGCTGGTGATGAATGCATTTTTCCATTATTTTTGCTAAGGTGATAGTAGGGCAATAGGCCGATAGTTAGAATATTCATTTGAGTTGCCCCCTTTATGTAATGGTATAATGTGAGAGATTTTCCAGATGTCAGGAATGGTACCCTCATTTATGGTTCTATTAATGAGGATGGATATAGGATATGCTACTGATCTGGCTGCTTTTTACAAATATTCAGCTGGAATTTGGTCAGCTGAAGGAGTACATGGCTTAAGTTTTTGGATAAGCTTAAAGGAATTTAGTAGAGATGGGTTTCAGGTGGAAACTAGAGAGGGGATTAGGATAGGAGGTAAGAAGGCTAGAGTTATCAGGGGATAGCTGTCAGGCTAGAGATTGAATGGCCTCTGTAAAGAAGGTGTTAAAGGTATTAGCAGTTTGGATGGGAGTATTATGATTAGCATCATGTGGGGTTGGTGTACTAGAATGACCTGGGTGTAGGAGTCTGTTGATACTCGCCCAGAACCTTTGTGGATTATTTTGGTTTGTTTGTTGTAGCTTGCAATAAAAGTTCTTTTTATCTGAGAAAATAACCTTTTTTGTTACTTTTCTCAAGTGTCTAAAAGTTTGCTGGTCGGTAATATTTTTGGTAGCACGCCACCTAGACCAAGCTTTGTTTCTGACTAAGATTTTCTGTCTGGTTTCTTTTGTGAGCCAGGGGGCTGGTTTTGACTTGATTCTAATAGAGCGTTTTGGTGCATGCTGGTCAAGGATAGTCAATAATTTTTCATTGAAGTATTTGACTGCCTCTTCAAGTGAGAGTGTTTTTAGAGGAGTCCAGTCGCAAACATTCAGCTCACATTGAAATAGTACTGGCTTAAAGTATTTATTGGACCTTGAAGTTCTATATGTGGGAGTTTGGGAAATATCACTTTTTTGTCTGATAATGTAAGTCAAAGAGTGATCGCTAATGTCATCTGGTAAGATTTCCTACCTTATATGTTTGGAAATGGTTATTAATAAGAATCCAATCTAAGGTACTCTCTTTATTGTTTTGTTAAGTCTGGTAGAAGAGTTGATGATTTGAGTGAAGCTGTGGAGATTAATGTGAGAAGTAGGATGTTCAGTGTTGACACACTTCCAATCAATATTAAAATCCCCTACAATTATAGTTTCTTGTGGGAAAGTTGATGAGATCCAGCTGAGGATATCCTCAAGTGTGCTAGAATTATTGCCAGGAGGCAGATAGGTACAGATGATATATAAGGATTTATTTGAGTTAAGCTAAATTTTCGCCTTATTATTCTGAGGGTGATTATAAGGTGAAGTGGTAACTTGTAGGCTGTCTTTAAAAAGAATTGCTACTCCCCCTCCCTTATGCTTTTTTTGGTCTTGTTTCAGTATATTGTAACCTGGTGGGATAATGTCATTGTCTTGAGTTCTAGGTTTTAACCAAGTTTGTGTCAAACATAGCATATTGAATGACTGAACATCTAGGAGAGTGTGAAGATGGGGACGTTTACGCTGCGGATATTGAGACGTGCTGTCAGGAGTGAGTTAGGGAGTTTGGTGGTGGTCAGTGGGGTAAAGGAGTTGGGATGACAGGATTCAATTGTTGAGACATTGGTTGGGCCAGGGTTAGGATGGATATCTCCATCTTTTAATGACTGACATCTCTCTGTCTCATTGATGAGTTTCTGCACCTCAATTAATTCTTCCAATCCTGTTTTTAACTAGTCTGTTCTCCTGTTCCTTACTTATAACTTTGAGCTGGGAATCTCCCACATCATTCTGAATACTTTTCTTCCCTCAGTGTTTAGTAAAAAAAAAATGGGGGGTATCTTATTTTTGTTCTTCTTTTATCCACCATGTATGCTAAATTACCATGTAACACCTGTTTTTGTCTGACAAGTTATCTGTAACTGAAGTTTTAATGTTCTGTAACTGAAGTCTTAATGTTCTGTTTGTTCATTTGTTTTATGTGGAGCTTTTCTCCCTGGGCCACTACTGAAAATGGACATATATCCAGTTAGACTAGCCCGGTCAACAAATGTAAAATAAATAAAAAATAAATAAATAAGGATTGCTTTTTAATCTAAGTATAGGATTATGTGTGTAGCTAAATAGATATCGAACTTTCCTGGCTGTGAGATTTATTGTATTTAATGTGGGCCAGTCTGTGATATTTGGATAGTAGGTAGCTAGGTATAGAAGTTATATTTATGATTATGGGAGATAATGGGAGTTAGAGTGGATGTTTGTTTAGGAGGATGATGACACTGGAAATGCATAAGGCTTTCAAAGTAGGTTAGGAGATAGGCTGAGGTTAGGATAGATGTAAGTGTAATAATGAGTAACAACTTGGTTTTAGTAAAGTTCATTGGTATGGGCATACTGCTATGTAGTTTCAGGGTAATATAAGTGTAATAGGACAGAAGAGACAAACAGCTAGATATAGATAAGCTTAATTACTTTAAGTAGTGGGATGAAGGGAATAAGATAAATTAAGTGGTGGAAGGGTGTAATACAATTAGCTAAGAATTGGGAACCTCTGGTAGTATGGGTAAGGGGATGTGGTTAGGAAGTATAGGTCTAGGACCTCTGGGGTGGGTGGGAATTGGGGGTAGGGTAGGAGAGCAGAGTGAGCCCACAGTGTGAATGGAGCTGGTAGAGACAAGAGAAGGAGGATGAAGCCTATGAAGAACAATCGGTAAGAAAGCTTAGAATGTAAGGTAAGTAAAGTTAGAGGTGAAAAAAGAGGTTGTGAAAAAGTAGTGGGAAGGATTGACTGGGGATAGGTATGTACAATCAAATAGATAAAAAGATGATGTGGAGTTACTTACAAAAGCAACTTGGGCAAGGGATTGGAAATAACTTAATATAAGGGTAGCAGGCAAGCTAAGTGGGGGTAGGGCTGGTAAAATATTATAAAAGATATAGCTGGTAAGGATGCCACCTAGTGGACCATCTCAGAAGTACAACAGGAGGTTCTGAGAGGGAGAGAACAGATCAGGGAGTTAGGTTAGAAGGGGCTAGTATAGAGGTATTTTACTAGTATGGAGGGTGGGTTCAGAGGTTGTAAGTGTGAGGCTGCTGGCTTTCCTGGCTAGGAGCGACCTTTTAGCCACCACAAAGTAGTTATCACAATACTAGAATATGTTGTAAGGTTTAGGAGACCAACATACTTTTGCTTTCTTGTTTGTTTTATTTAAAACTTTTGGGGAGCAGGATAGAAAATGCTATGAAGAAACAGCAGGTTGGAGTTGGTCCTTAGCCGTTGGGTCAGAGGAGTCAGTTTCCAAGGACAGGATGTAGAGCTAGACAAGTGGGAACTTGTGACAGAAAGTGTAGAGAATAAGGTACAGTGGGGAGAAAAAAATACTTTAGTACAGTAAACAAATGACTTGGACTAAGTTGCTATTACAACATCTAAACATAACACATAGATGGTGGATACACAATAAAATACTAAGCTGTATATTCCTAAACTAGCAGATAAAATAGTGAAGTCAAACCTGGACTACCAGCATTAAAGCAGTTAGTTTCAAATATTACCAAAGAATCAGCAGTATTGTATTCTAATCACTATTTTCTTAAGTAGTGAACATCACACATCTTTTCATAGGATTTAATCTTGATTCCAAGAAAATGATGAAATTTATATCCAACAACTGTTTTTTTTTCATTTTCATATGAGACATATAAACCCCGTTCTGATTATGCTAATTTCCATATACACATTTTTAATATAGTAGTTGAAATATTTTCCACTACAAAGTTATTTTTTTATTATTTCTAGCAACATTTCTTTCCACTGATTTATTACTACCTCATAACTTCCAAAAATTAAAATTGTATTAATTGTGAAATTTAGTCCACCCATTTTTACATCGTCAAACCATTTACTGTTTTGTTTATTCAAATATAACCGCGCATCTTCTAGTAGTCCTTCAGCCATTACAACTACCTCTTTCTTTCATACTTGATTTGGTTATGACAGTAAAAAAACCTTCAGAATATGAAAATGACAATGGTAATGTCACCCAATTCCTGTCATCCCTTCGTACTTCCTCCATTTCATCTCCACAAGTTATTATCACAGTATTCATCATCATTGCAAATGTATGCTTAATGGGCACCCATTTCATCTCTCTTCACAGGTTCCCTATTATACTGTCGCAGACGGAGGTTGTCGAATGCGTCTTTGTCGAACAGTAAAGTGCGAAAAGGCAAAATAGAGAAGTGGCTGTTCAGCGAATTCTTTCCTTGGAAAAGAATTGGTTTAACTGCTTTCGGTACTTTGCCTTTTCAGCACTGTAGTGCAATCTCAGAGTTGGTATATTTAAGTATGGGGGGGACAGCAATTGTTTTCCATTGGAAAATATTTGCTGTTCTGAAGTTTCGACGTTATAAGCTTTCACTTGCATGGAGTCGATTATCTATCGTTCACTCTTCTGAGCATGCAATATGATAATAAAGACCCCCTTCATATCCTTTTGCTTCTCCCTGTCCACCCATTAACCATCACTGACACCTATGACTTTTTGTATACTGTCCTCATCGCACCTGCCATATTTTTCCCACCCTGTACTTCTTTAAAAGAGTCCACATCTGCTTATAACACACATTATCAAAAGTGTTTGCTACATCACATGCAACTACTCTCCCTTTACCATTTTCTCTCTTAGTATAATCCACTTCTTTTATAATGGTTTACATTTCAGTTATCTGCTCATTTTAAGCACCAAACAACCTCTCTTACTTTTTTTGGCTAACACATTCTGAAATTTATTTTGCAGTAAAAATAACTTGTAATTAATATTCTTTAATACCAAGTATTTCATCTCCTTCCTTTCTCCCATCTTCCATATAAATTGTACCTTCCTTGTACATACTACTTCCTCTTTAATACTTTCTTCTAGCAATTTGTTCTCTACACCACAAAGAAACTATCTTTTCTTCTGATATCTCTTTATTAAAAAAATAATAATAATACTAGTAAAACAATAAACTGGTCATCCAGGGTCTGAATTATGCTTCTTATTCCTATCTTTTAATAGCCCCTCTAATTCATCCTTTGTAAAGATATCTAGTTCTACTATTAACTTGTATTTTTTTAACTTTTGACCTACTTTTAGACTTTTCTAATCAAGCATGGTTTATTTCTTCTTATTATCCCTTCTTCATCTTACGTCATATTCATCTTCCAGTCTGCATACTTGACCACTTTTTCCAAAAATAGAAAAAAAAAAACTCACAGCTGATGGCCCCAAACACTTTGCATTAAATCTTAGGTGGCTATATCATTGAACAATTTAAAAACAAATAAACACACAGTTTGTGTAAACTTAAGGAAAACCGTATTTGGCTACTAAACTGAAGGATAAGTGCTTTCTTCTGTTGAGCTGTTTTCAAGAGCAGGCATGAACATTGACCTAAAGAAGTCTACAGCTCTTGTAAATAGTTTAGTTAATGAAAGTGCTTACCTTTCACGTCAATGAGTCAATCACCCAAACTATTTTTTTCACTCATCTTTATCCAAAAGATGGTGACACTTCATAGGTTTATTGGGAAATATTAGGTCATCAGTCGGAATAGCCAATAACCAGAGATCAGAATCAAACCCAATATGCTATATCAGTGGGGCAGAGACCTTAACCATTATGACAAATCCTTCCCCTTTATCCTGCTTTTCTTTTAATGGAAATATCTGCTTATACAAATATATGTTTAATTTTCTCCATATTGTACTGATATGGCATCCTTTCCATATTGCTCATAGATTAGTACTCCTGCCCTTCTGGGCCATTTTAAGCCTACCCAATTACCCCATGTAAGAATCAAACACTGCACCATGTGTCTGTAAGGTAAACACCTTAACCATTATGCAAGAGATACCCAAAATAATCACCTTTGCCATGTTTCGAACCTGGGCCTCTGTCAACTACAAAAAGAAAATTCTGGTGATGTCCATGTAAAATTGCCAGCAGCTTTAATGGAACAAACAGTAAAAACACAATGAATACATCTGAAACGACTGAACTGACTAAGCGCTTTCACCCAATAAGGGCTTCTTCCGAGTCAGTTAACAGAACAATAACAAGCCTTTATAAATGAAATTCAAATCACATTGTAACCAATGAGCATTTCAATGCAATAAATTTGTTGTAATTCTCTAAAAATTAACCCCTACTAGTGCAGCCCAGTTTCACACATCAAAAAGATCTTTCTAACATAAAAAAGGAACCATAAATAGTGTTATCTCTGAACATTCTTCCAATAAGAGCCCTTGCTGTTCTTTGTTATTGAATTACAGAACATTCAGATACTTAAAGCTTTGTGTTGTAGTATGCATGCCAAGGATTAAGTGTCTTTGATGTGAGGCGGTGTGCTGGCGTCCAATCTAATTTGCCATAAACATTCTCTAACTTCAAGCATGTTTTTGTAATCTCCACCAAAGTCACTAGTGTAAAGTCTGTCAATAACAAAAAATATGAATTTCTTGTAATTGATACAGGCCTTTACTATGACTAAATAAAGAATTTGTTGATTTCTTATTTTTAATGTCCCTGATTCAGAGATAACGCAATTTATGGTTCCTTTTTTATGTTAGAAAGATCTTTTTGATATGTGAAACTGGGCTGCACTAGTAGGGGTTAATTTTTAGAGAATGACAACAAATTTGTTGCATTGAAATGCTCATTGGTTACAATGTAATTTGAATTTCATTTATAAAGGCTTGTTATTGTTCTGTTAACTGACTCTGAAGAAGCCCTTATTGGGTGAAAGCCCTTATTGGGTGAAAGCGCTTGGTCAGTTCAATCGTTTCAGATGTATTCATTGTGTTTTTACTGTTTGTTCCATTAAAGCGGTTGGCAATTTTACTTGGACATCACCAGAGTTTTCTTTTTACAAATTTTAATTACTTTTCGACTGTTAAATTTTATTTTACATTTGGCGTTGTCAGAGGTCTCACCACCACGGCTAGAGGTTTCCATTGCTTTGTCTTGGTTGGAATATATTGATTAAAGACAGTTATAGCACCTACAATGGTCTTTCAGTACTGCTGGGTCAAACAAGAACAGTTTCACAGTTTGAGTATTAATTTTTCAATGGTTTTTCTATCTGGAATGAATATGAATCTTATTGGCTATGGTCGGGTTGGTTTCTGGATTGAATTGAGTTTGCCTTTTATTTGGTTTTGAGCTGAACAGCTATTGGAAAATTATTAATCACGAAGCCGGTGGAACTTTATAGTTTGGAACTTACTTCCTGGTACGTGACATGTACTAAACTCAAGGAGGGGTTTCTACGCGGCTAAAGTTACTTTATTTGATGTTATTTTCACTATATATTGTTTGGTTTATGAATGTGCACTGTTTTTTTTCCCTGGTTTTCTTTTTTTTCTGCAAGAGACGTTGATTTTTCAGTGAAAAGACCGAGGACTGCCTAAACTTAGGAGTAAGTACATTTATACTCCGCTCTTATTTTTTGTGAACAGAGTTAAAGTTCATTTTGAACTACGTCTTGTAACATAGATGTGGTTCTGAGACAATGGACTAAGAACGCTGTCGAACTGATCCAGTATATGGATATTGACTATTTGCAGCAGTTTTTTAATACAACTGGCAGCAGTTCTTACTTAATACTATTGTTATCCAAAAACAAGAATTGTTGAAGGGCTGGAATGCTACAATGGACATATACGGCCTTTACAACACTGTTATTTTGATTCAAATAAAAAAGTATTGATTGTATAAAGTTGTTTAAAGTTTTTTATATTTTATTTTCAATATCATTGTTGTTTATAAACGGGAACTGTTTTTTGGTTTGAAACTAGTAGTGCTTAAAGGTGGACACACACGGTTTTGGTACCACAGTTTTTTTACACAAGGAATGTTATTTACAAAAGATAGTAGTGGCTACTTTAACCAAGGTTGTCTGTAACTGTGAGCCAACCATTCAAGTATTGGTATTCACTTCGAATAGCAGAGGTTCTTAACATATTAAGGCAGTAGGAGTTACCAATGCCTATATTTCTTTTTCGCTTATTTTAGTAAGATGTGAGTTTGAACCTTTTGACACAACAAAGTGAATTAATCTGTGAACCTATAGGTTGATATTTATAGATTGTTGAATATAATTTGAATAGATGTTTTTTATCTTATTTTAATTTTGTTTATTTGGATTTATTACAATCTGAGCACAAGCTTTTATGAAGATGTTATTACTTCAAGTTTTCTGAATAGAACTGGCAGTGCAAGCAAGCTAATTTTTATACTGGTATTGTTTCTTGCATTGGGAATATTTAAAGAACAGAACAGTGGTGATATCTATAGTGTGCCTAGAGTGATGTATACATACATACACACATATCACACATATATATATATATATATATATATATATATATATATATATATTTTTTTTTTTACACCAGGATTTTAGTGAATTTAGGACCCTACTGACTCATTGTAATGGTATTGTACGCAAAATGTAGTTTGCAAAACAAGCTTTGAGATATTATGTACGCACGCACATTATTATGAATCAAGAGTTGAATTGCTATTGTTTAATAGAGTTGATTTTATAGAAAAAGTATTTGTTTGTTTATTGTTATATACATATATATAATTTTTTTTCTTAGGGGACCTGAGCATTACTTTAGATACATTAATACCATTCTTAGAGTAACGAACATCACACATTGAACTACATACTGAACAACACAGTGAGGGGTAGTAGTTTTTAACTTAAGTGGTGTTCTATTAGATGACAGAAAACCCAGAACAAAATATTACAACAAATATGGAACAACTTATGATACAGTATCTAAAAATATCTAGACAAATAATTTCCTTATTACAAGGAAATAAAGACAATGACAAAAATGATAGTATTACCAGTTCACAAGTTGAATTATTTACCTTACACACTACACCAGGCACTAGTAAGGATAGAAGTAACAACACAGGTTTACCAAGGGTGGATGTTCACAACACTAATACCAATAGAATGGGAGATGGTAACAGAACCAATAGAACAGGAACAACACTACTTGATATGGATAATTTCCTAATACCTCCGGTATTGGGAGATGAATCAGAGAGGACACAAAACATTGACTTAGAGACACTAAATTCACAGTTACAAACGTTTGAAAAACTAGCTAAAAAATATAAATCCCTGCAGATGGACAATGTTTTTTTGGAACGTTCTATTGAACTTAACCAGGTACCAAGAGGCCTTAGGATTTTCAAAATTCCCATGGGTATTGAGGCTAACTCAGAAGCATACAGGAACATGCTGGAATTGTTTGATAGAACGTGGTTGGACTTGATGAGAATTATCATCAGGGACAATACCAACAAACTTGTCAACCTAAAGAACGAGCTGATTACACTCAAACAAAGTATTATGAATGATTTGCTGTTTGACAAGTTATAGAAACAGGTTTGAGAAGATCATGATTGATCTTGACAAGTTTGTAAAAACCAGTATGGAAAGAAAACAAAGGAAAATCCTAAGGGACACAAACGAATATAAAGACAAGAAGGCCTACCCTAAGCCAAACACTAAAGAAGTTAATGGGGAACCAGACACAAGGAGAGAAGCATTTCGGTCAGAGGCAGGGGAGGCGGAAGTTGTACAGGCTGATACAGACGAGGGAACTGTTTTTTTTAGAGAACCCACCCCCACTAAGGCATTCCGATTGACTAAGGAACTGGGGTCAATCACAGAATTACACAGACGAAAGAACATCCCACTGGCAGAATTTCCAGGCAAGAGGCAATTGGAGGGGTGGGGGGCAGAGAAGGAACAACTCCAACAGGAATTGGTATTACAGGTAGAGCAAACACAATTGACAACAAACAATACAGACTATATCATTGACAATTCTGATTTGGTGCTGGACAATACTGACTATACAGTTTAGGTTTTACCAGAAAGGGAACTAAATGACTTATTAGTTATTCCTTTTAATTCAGAAACCACCACAGACAACAATGAAGGTCCATCTATTGTCAGCGATGGTTATTTCAATATTTACAACTATTCAGATTTAATTATATCTGATGGTCATTTGAGTCTGATGAAAAAAGGATTTTCTTGCGTACCTAGCTTAAAATATGACACAAGCGAACTTATCATCAGTTTGAAGTTGTATACTAGACAACTCAATCTAAAACTATATTTTACGAACAGATCTAATGTTGCAAGTGAGATGCAAACAATAGCAGTTAAGAGGAGTAGTTTATTTATTTCACCACATAATCCCTTGGTATTGGCCTTTGAACGTCTATGCACCTCCCAGATGAGAAGGGTGATTGAAGCCAAAGTCATACACTTCTAAGAACTTGACTTCTGCAGAAGACTTTTGCTTAAAGGAACTTTCGACTAACCAACTTTACAGGGTCATGAAACCTGACAAGGGGCGAGGGGTGGTTATAATGTCTAATACAGATTATTCATGGAACATGCAGATTATACTGCATGATTCTGATACTTATGAACTGGTGTCCAAATTTGACGTACAGAGGGCATATACAAAAATTGACTGGCAAATCTATGATTTCCTCTGTGAGGGATTAATTAATCAAGATGAATATAACTACCTGTCAGTAGAACATCAAGTTATGCCCAGTCTGTTTGGAATTCCCAAGATACATAAAGACATTACAAATCCCCCTTTCAGACCTATTGTGGCAGCAAGAGGATCAAAAACAGAACCCTTGGCAGCATATATTGACTTTATTAGCAAAAATATTCTTGATTGTATACCAATTATACTAAAAGATTCCTGGCATTGCCTTGATTGCCTTAGGACCTTGTCTAACACAACTCTGGGGGATTTTTGGTTTGTTACAGTTGATATAATACATTTATTCTCTGTAATACCCCAAGATATAGGTTTGGATTGTTTTTCAAGAAGTTTGGTTAAATACAGTCACATTCACCAGGTTAAAAGAAGTTTATTGGTATACTTAATGCAAATTGTTTTGGAAAATAACTATATTCACTTTGAGGTAGAATTTTCAAACAACGCACGGGGGTAGCAATGGGTGTCAGATGTGCACCCATTTATGCTAACCTGGTATTTGCTGACTGGGAAGAACAATATGTTTTGTCATCCAATTATGCATCCAGAATAATTATCTATTTAAGATTTTTGGATGACATGCTGTTTTTATGGAAGGGCTCTCGTGATGAGCTGGATGACTTTATAGCCTATTTAAATCGCACTACAACTTTTCTGAAGTTCACCAGCAGGTTGACAACAGCTCGATTGATTTTTCTGGACCTGCACCTATATATTAGAGAAGGGAGGATACAAACTAGTCTATTTAGGAAAAAGACATATAGTAATACCTTTTTACACTTTGAGAGTTGTCATCCACACTATGTCAAGAAAAATGTAGTAAAGGAATCTCACCAGTCAGCTCGAACACAATGCAATGCAAACAAATCAAGGCACCAGTTGTTAAAGATGAAGCAAAAAACGATTTATTCAGTCCAAGACTAAGCGCTTTCACCAGTCCACCTGGTTTCATCAGAGTCATGACTCTGATGAAACCAGGTGGACTGGTGAAAGCGCTTAGTCTTGGACTGAATAAATCGTTTTTTGCTTCATCTTTAACAACTGCTGCCTTGATTTGTTTGCATTGCATTGTGTTCGAACTGACTGGTGAGATTCTAAGTTTTGGACCCTGTATTGGTTCCTGTTTTTTTGGGATAAAAATGTAGTAAAGGGCCAGTTGATCAGGTCATCTCATGTAGTAAGTGAGGACAAGACATTTTTAGAAGAAGTGGATATACTTATTGGGTTATTTAAGGAAAGAGGTTACCCCATGGACTTATTGGTTTCAACTAAACACATTATCCAAAGAAGGGGAACTGATTTTAAACCTATACTACTAGACAAAACACGAGATTTAGGAAATGATTCTAGACACCTGCATGAACCCAATGACATCCAGACAGGCATGGTGTTACAACACAACACCATGTCTGGTAAGGTAAAGGAAATTATTCATACAGGATGGCACAACATATTTTCTATAGATATGCTGAACACCTTGGGAGATGGTCCTACATTTATAAACAACAGGGGTTTAAACATCAAAGAACTTCTGGAAAAAACACCCAAACCCACAAGTCACAAACCTGCAAGGATGGCTAAATGTGGAAATTGTAAAGCTTGTAAATATATTAATGACTGTCCCTATGTTCAGATTGGTAACTACAAAAGGTCCATGATGAGTCCTGGTTACTGTAACTGTAACACCAACATGGTCATGTATGTGGCAACTTGTTTATCATGCCCAGTGTTTTACATTTGTATGACCACAAGAAAACTAAGACAAAGGATACTGGAACACATCAGGGACATTAAAAATAAGAAATCAACTAATTCTTTATTTAGTCATAGTAAGGCCTGTATCAGTTACAAGAAATTTATATTTTTTGTTATTGACAGACTTTACACTAGAGACTTTGGTGGAGATTACAAAAACATGCTTGAAGTTAGAGAATGTTTATGGCAAATTAGATTGGACACCAGCACACCGCCTGGCATCAATGACACTTTATCCTTGGCATGCATACTACAACACAAAGCTTTAAGTATCTGAATGTTCTGTAATTCAATGACAAAGAACAGCAAGGGCTCTTATTGGAAGAATGTTCAGAGATAACACTATTTATGGTTCCTTTTTTATGTTAGAAAGATCTTTTTGAAGTGTGAAACTGGGCTGCACTAGTAGGGGTTAATTTTTAGAGAATGGCAACAAATTTATTGCATTGAAATGCTCATTGGTTACAATGTGATTTGAATTTCATTTATAAAGGCTTGTTATTGTTCTGTTAATAAATTAATTGCATTGAAATGCTCATTGGTTACAATGTGATTTGAATTTAATTTATAAAGGCTTGTTATTGTTCTGTTAACTGACTCTGAAAAAGCCCTTATTGGGTGAAAGCGCTTAGTCAATTCAGTCGTTTCAGATGTATTCATTGTGTTTTTACTGTTTGTTCCATTAAAGCTGCTGGCTTTTTTACTTGGACATCACCAGAGGTTTCTTTTTACAAGTTTTAATTACTTTTGGCTCTGTCAGCTACAGCCTATTGCATTAACCCCCTAACCACTTCATTACATATTCAGTCTTTTCTTATATTTTTTTCACAGACAGCCACTTCAATCCCTCATTTCATTTTTGTATCTCTTTTATCTCTGAATGTAAACATTCTTGTATTTCATTTTTTTATATCCCACCACCACCAATAAGACCAGGTCTCATAAAATTATCTCAGATAAATAAACCCTCAGTAATAGCTATCGTAGCCCATACAGCCATATGATGTGAAAACTCCCAGCAGTTGTATACCCCATACACCCACTTCATATCATCTGATACAAAACAAATATTTTTCTGTCTTCAGATTTTCTTTACATAAAACTAATATACCAGCCTGTGTGAATAATACCCTTTTGTTAACCAGGTAGGCCTACTGCCTCCCTCATTCCCTCCATATCCTTTATCTTGCCTATTTATTTCTTTGAACTGCAGTTCAAATCTCCTGTCACAAATATACTCATGTTTACAATGGTATACTTATGACACCTTCTCATACAGTGCCCTTTTATCACACACATTCATATATGCATATACTGCAACTATCCCCTGGCTTATTTCTCACCTTGCGTCACATTCCAGTAGTCTTCCTGGTACATCGCCCATAACATCCAAAATCTTAATATCAATAATAACTTGCTTTGTGATATACAGAGACCTGAAGTTGTTTTTATGACCAGACATAATATTAAAGGGATTGATCATAAGGTGGTTTGATATATACTTCTTGACCCTGTGATTGGGCTAATATCTCCAGCAATGATTATTTTGAGTGTTTTCAGATGTAGATATAATGTATTTTAAAAATTCTTCACTGTTGGGATTCAAAAATGTATTGGTTAATAAGTGTCTTCCATGTTTTTAGTAGTATAGCTGTATGAGAGCAAGCATCCTGCCCTAACTCCAGTTTCTCTCTTTTTTTTTTTCTTTTCTACACAGCTAGTATTCAAAGACATATTAAATCAGTATCCAACTCCCCAAACTATTCAAACACGGTCACACTCCTTGTATAATTTTTCCATGCTATTTTCATTAAATGACTGGATATTAATATCAGTGTTTTCTTTCCATCATTATGAGCACCATTTTGTTGAAGTGTTTTTCCTTTTCGTATTCTATCTTTTACTGATTTTTGCCATGTTTTTGTCTGACAGTGTTTCTACTTCCCCTTCTTCAATATCCAGAACTGAAAATGCACTCCACACATTAATTCTAGAGTTTTTTCCTTGCCTGCCACTTCTCCCCTACCTTCCTGTTTCTCATCACACTCTTCACTTTTCATGTTTCTTTTCCATTACTCTATTACCTCTGTCAAGCTGTCCTAACTCTCATCTCCTTCCACATCCTGCAGTATATGTTCTTCTTTCTCACTGTTTCACTCTCTCTCCCATGTCTACTGTTTATCTCATTTATCATCTTTAATCTTATATTAGTCAGATATTCAAACCATGCATGCCCCTCATTACCATGTTTGCTTTAAATTAACATACAATTCCTGTCTGAATGTTTAAACTATATGCTTATACACATTGACTACACCTTCTTTTATTACAGTTTTGTACTAGATGAGATCTATCACCACAAAAAATAAAATAAAAAAAAAAAAACAACAAACAAAAAAAAAATTAAGCTTTTAGCTGCCCTCACTACATTTTGTCATCAGCTTCAGACTGGGAGGCAGCAAATGTGGACATTACCAGGGCAGCAACCATCCTAGCTACAGTTGTGCTTGAAAAGGTTTCAACAGTTAGATTGGTTAGAACCCGAAATCTATGTTTTGCTGGTCTACTGAAGTTAGTTTTGTCCCCTTTATATAAATTGGGTTTCATTCAGAGCCATTGGTTTTCGTTTCTCAAACATTTTATTTTCAAACGTTTGAGCTAGAATGGAGTATTTGGACTAAAGCCTCAGTTTTGTCACTTTCCAATTAATACATGTGTTCCTATTCAGATAGGGCTGTCATCGCCCTTAAACGTGCTTGTTGTAGATGCTTATAGTTTTAGAGAGAGAATTTAAAAATGTTGCGACATAACTTCGACCATCTTTTGGATCTAGGTCAGTTGTTGCAAGATGTTGCATACTTACTGTTTTATATAGAAAGAATGGCAGATGTTCGGTGTCAACCATGTTTTTGCAACACCAAGAATGATAATGTGAATGTCCTCAATCCATGCTTCTACTGCATCCGACTTACTGTTTCCTCTACACTTGTTTTGTGATATACAGAGACCTGAAGTTGTTTTTATGACCAGACGTAATGTTAAAGGGATTGATCATAAGGTGGTTTGATATATACTTCTTGACCCTGTGATTGGGCTAATATCTCCAGCAATGATTATTTTGAGTGTGTTCAGATGTAGATATAATGTATTTAAAAATTCTTCACTGTTGGGATTCAGAAATGTATTGGTTAATAAGTGTCTTCCATGTTGCTAGTTATTTGAAAGTGAGACTACTAGTTTAATTATTGATTGCCAAACTTTACTTGGTAGGCTAGTAAGAAGCAAATAGGTCTAACAATGTACCTAACGTAACTGTATATTAAGTAAAATAGTTACAAAGTAATTGTTCAATTTATGTGACATTTTTTGCACCCATTTTAATAGTTTGACAGTGAGGGTTGTATCGTAATGGTTTGATAGTTGCCACGGTCATGCTCAACAAAATAAATTTGGGAGTTTTTCTCCTGTAAGTAGTGCAAAGGGGCTTTGTGTGCAGTAATTGTAGCTGTACTGTTTTGTTGTTGCTGAATTTGTGTTCCATTTGTTGGATTTTCCCCATTTCTGTCCTACACAGTTTCTTCTGTGTGAGCCAAGTTCGCTGTTTTCTTGAAAATGCTTGTGTAACAATAATGGTGGATAATGATTGCATTTTTAGTGTTTTTATTGTATTTTCAAAGAAAATCATGAAAATGATCTACATAAGACAGAGCCCCTCACTATCACTCTTAAAGAGGAACCTTGATGAGTGGATGGGTAACAGAAAGTTCACACTGGGGATCACACCAACAGCACTACTAGATAGGGGCCAAGGGTACTAGCTGCTAGTACAAGGGTCGAGGGAACTACTAAAGGGGCGGTGAATACCGCACAATGTGGCTGGGCTAATATATGCCTTCGGGCAGATAGCCCATTACCAGCCTATGGACCTATAAACCTATGAGCAATAGAGAAGACACTCTCACTTGCATTTTTGTAGTATTTTCAGGCATAGCAATTTGGTCAAGCTAACCTTGTGTTTATGTAAGCCTGATTTGTTAAAATAATAATGTGCATATTTCAAGTTAGCTTTTAGTAAGTTTTTTCCAAGATTTGTTTTCCAAACTCTTCCCCCTAGCTAACCTGTTTGAACTGCTAGATGTAGTGAGCCCATTGGGTGGTAAATTTAATACTATATACTTTACTGAAATAGCTCTTGGTTATCTTCAAAATAGCCCCCCCCCCAAACAAAAAAAAGTTTCTAACTTCTCTCCACCTTATATACCAACCACTTTGCAATATGATCAGTGCTTACCACTACCACAGATGTCATAAGTTTTGCCATGCTGTACAACTAAGTTGCGCCTTAAATTGAGATATCTGTTTAGCTTCTTTAAAAAAAATCTCTGGTTAGGTTCCAGGGGGTAATGTTTCAATTCGTGAAATAAAACTTCATCTTCAAGCAGCCGATCCTGCTGGCATATTTCTATGTGATCTGTCCTGCTGTGGTACAGTCAAGTGTTCATGTGTTAAATTATGTGGTAGCTCCATGGAATCTTTTGTTGCAGGTACACCATAATATCTGATAGACTCTAAGGTGTTCTTGGCCTACCCTAAAATCCCATCTGGTGGGCTAGACCTTTTATTTCTCTGTGGGGAGGGTGTTGATCTTAAATTCCCAAACTGTCTGCTACATTTTTCTCAAAACTAGCAAAAAGTGGCTGTACTTAAGGATGCTATTAACCTGTCAGTAGTTAACTATGTGAGTGAAATGATCTAAGGACCCTTTTCAGTCATAGCCAGGGTTCATAGCTCTGAGAGGAAACACCAATTAATACAGTGTGATCACCTTGGTAACATTAGAATGATTTGTAGAAAAGATTACAATATTTACATAGAGTGAGCCCAACTGCCCAGTAAAAGAATTTTAGTGCTACTTTGTATTTCCTTGCTGCCTCTAAGTCAGAATAGAGGTAGCTCTAATGGTAATTGGTAGAGAGGGTAAAGCTGTGGACTGTAATTCCTGTGGTACAGGGTATGAAGATAGGTGAAGGCTGCTAACCTAGCCAGATAGAATTTTGTACATAATTCTGTCATTTGTAAATATTAATATAAGCCACAGGCTTGTTCTCTTAAATGGGAAAATTATGTTAAATGTGGAATTAAAAAATATAACAACTGTGCACTCTGCTGTAACAAAGCTGATATGTCAATTCTTTGATGTCAAAACTCGGAGCCAAGATGTCTAGATAAAGGCATTCTGCCTTGGTTTTGAGGCCAGAGTTGATGGCTAGAATTTGCATGTATAATTTATTTTATTGATTTGGTTCCTGACCAGCTGCAAGATCAAAAGGGCTATTAACCTCTGAGAGTCTGTTAGCCTGGGAACCGTAAAGAAATGATGTCATCTGAAATGAATCAGTGGTACTGTGTTATCAATTTAAGGACAGAGAGAATGAGAGCATTTGAGCATTTGTCTTGAACATCCAACTCACCACTCTGCCTCTGTCTATATGCAAGTAGGATTTTAGAACTGTGTTTTCTCTTAGATATAGCTAGGAAATAGGAAGATTAGACTAGTTTGTTTTTCTGCGATGTCAGAACTTAGTATTTCTCTGTGATCTCTGAACTCTTGACTAGCACTGTGTAGTAAGAAGTATTGTCTTGTGTTTTTATTATTTATTATTAAATAGTTTTAAACATTTCAACTGTGGCTGTTTTGTGTAGAGATAATTTAAGCTGTAAGAGTGCATTGCATGTATATAGTGATACTGTACCAAGTCACTCCAAATAAGTCCTGACTGTTCAGTTGCACTTACCATTTGGATAATAATAATATTGTACAGTATAATTGGGCACCCTTTCATAATGGCCTTTGAGTAGCTGATAAATATTAGCTGGGTAGTGGCAGTGATTTCTACCGTATAGTCTGGGTAAAAGGGGCACAGCTGGAGAACCTGTGCCAGCCTTCCCCAGGAGTGTCTGTGTGGTTGTATAAACTCAACTCAAAGTGTGTGTGTGCGTCAGCTACTTGGGCAGGGACATGAAACACTGGTTGGACAGAGAGGGTGCTAGAGGTTTTAGCTTGCCCACTAGGCTGAGATCTGGACCCTATTGCTGTGCCAGTGGGGAGTCTTATTGGGGACCTGGAGGAAAAAGAGCTAAACCAGCCCCAGACTGACTGTGATCTCTGTGTGCTCTTAAGAGAAATTGTACTTTACTATGTGTATATTTATTATCCTTTCCCTATATGGATGCCCCTCACTGGTGTTAGTGGTGAGGATTGAGGCTCCTTGATTGCTGGGCCAGTGCACGGGCATCACACAGGAATTGATTAACTCAGCCCTCATTTTTCTACTGTATGACATTGAGGAAGTTGCTTAATCCAACATTGCTCACAGGTCACCCCTGAAAAGGGATTGTGTCCAGTGGGCATATGTGGTTAACAAATGGGTATTTAAGTAAGAGGTTTGAGTAATGTTTGTACATATTTTGATACGCACTATATATGAAGATGTGTATAAATCTGGGAGGGTATTTTGGGAGTTAACCCTTTCCCCAAGACTGTGTGCAGTGCTGCATGGGCAACCAATGTGAATCTTTACATACCCCCCACACACACACACACACACACACACACACACACACACATACTTGGTACTCTTTTCAGATTCCTCTTACAATTTAGATACCAAAGTTTATCCCTAACCATATTCAAATGTAACTTAGACCACTGGATGGGAAATTGATAACTTACCCCTGGTTTGGCACCTATGTACATAATGGATGGGGCAGCCTGCAAATGTTTGATTTTTGCATACCTGTAACATAACCGTAACATTTCGTAGGTATTGACTGAAATATTTTGGTAAATCCAGGGTAAACTTGGCTAGACTTAAAATGTCTCTTTGGCCTATAGCTTAGTAAACATTTACAAGATGAGGAATGTCGTGGTTAGGCCACACACACAGTGGCCACAGCTTAATGTAGAAGACAAAGAGTGCACTCAACTCCTGAGTAAGAAAATTAAAATAACACAAAATAAAATAGCCTCATGTACAAAAAGTGCTTCCCCATTATACACAGTGTTGGTATTTTTACTTTCCTCCTTCCCTGACAGCTGCAGTGATCTCCTGACTGTGCCTCATAACACGTTACACCCGTGGAGGGGGTTCTGACCAGTGTTGTGAAAGCTGTCAGAGCAGGAAAGGAGAAACATAATTAAATTAATAAGTAATACTTGCCAACTCTGCATACAGCAATGATGTGCTTTTCATACCTGGGGATAATTTTGTGTATTTTCTTACTTGGGAGTCAAGTGCATTACCTTTTGACTTCTATACAAAAGTGGAATTCAGCTTTCTTCAGAAGCAGCTATTGTAGCTGCTGCCACTGTGTGGTGCTGGCATTTTGCCCACAACCTAACTACAGCATTCCATAAGATGGTACTGTTTTGTTGTTTTTTTTTTTTTTTTTCCTCTTCTAAGAGTCTTGGTGTTGGGTGTTTTGAAATGCTCCACTCGTTTTCCATCCTAGTTGATAAAATAAATACTTTGGTGCAAAGGCAAATATAGTGGTAATTGTTGGAAATGTTCTATGCAGAATACATTGTAAGGCATATGGATCATATTAGTGGAGGAGTAAATTAGTAAGTGGTTTAAAGGTAAGGTGCTTGTAGCTTCCTAATGGCCATTTTTTTCACTATTTACATAGTCGAGTGCTAATATTACAAGGCTACGTTTTTTATATAGGCTTTAGGAATGTAATACGAGAGAGTTGTTCAATTGGTATGATGTAGATGAAAATTATTAGTGTCTGTAGCTATCTCATTTGAACCCATTCAACTTCAGACCTAAACAGCAGAAGGCTTAGCTGATAGTTGCACTTCTATAAGGAAATGGTATTTTGACTGATGAGTAGCTTGTGTAAAAGCTAGTTACATGAATATTTTTTTAAATCTTTTATTGTAATTAGCATCAAAATTCAGTTCATTAGGTTGTACAGTCAACATGCATGGTGTACATAATTTCACCTGGTGGTTGTCCCATTTGGGTTACTGTTATTAGTACTTCAACATTTTTACTATCGTACATTAGGATGAATCTGTTACCAGGTGTTACAGTAACAACCAGCATGAATTTACCTTTCTCTGATGTATGGTTAACACTTAGCTATATAAGACCAGTAAGGAATTTACAGATATGTTATCTGGTTTCACTTTCAAACAACTGTACTGCCAACTGTTTCCCAAGTTACACCTGGTCTCCCATTTTTGTATTCCAGAGGGACCACTTCTTTGCAATAAAGCTGCTTGGTGTTTGTTTCTCAATTCTCCTTTTCTGTTTCCAGAAAATCTAGCCATAAGGGCTTTGCCTCCTCTAAACTGGGCTCCTTGGTACCCCTCCATCCACTGGCTTCTCCTTTCTTACCTCATCTTAATACCAGCCCATTTAGTGTCTGTGTCCATGGTGCTTTTCATTTCTTATCTAGTTAGAGATGAATAGTTTTTCCTGCAGTACAAACTCCTTTTCAGTTACTGTACATACCAGTTCTCCTAATTCTCTTTTGTAGTTATCTAGCTTTCATCATTCCCAGAAAATTTGGCTTCAGTCACCTACTACCTCGTCATTGCACACGACATGAAGTTCTTAGTGTCGTTATCATTTTGTGTAATCATTCTGGTGAGTAAAAATATTTGTGAAAGCACTTCCAGGGTAAAATTCTAAACTTTCCGTCCCTCATTGCTTCTTTAGAAATTTTGGAAGTCTTGGCCCATCCTAGATCGTTCCGGCACTCTAGTCTTTGTTTCCATTTTGCCCACCTATCTTTAGTCAGTACTCTGTGTGTTGTTCCTATGAAACTCTTGTTGTTTTCCCCTTTCTGGTTTCTTGAGTAATACTAGCTCTCTAGCTCTTTTTTTTTTTTTTTTTTTTTTTTCCTTTCTTTCCAGGTCCTCTCACACATTCCTCGTGGACATAGCAAAAAGTATGAAATAATGTCCTCCCAAGTTAAGCATTTCCCTTTGTTCTCATGTCACCCAAAAAGTAGAAATCCCCCCCTACCTTGTTTAATAATTTTTGCTAACTCCAACCCTAAAACCATCCTGTAACACTGCCACTATTCAGACAAATTTGAGGATAGTGTTACAGGGGGTTCTAGTTTTAATGGTGAGAGAATAAATAGTTTTCCTCTGTCAACATTATTGTTTTCAGTTTTGTTTGTTTTCTATCATGTATGTTCAAACTTATTTTATCAGTGTTTTACATTCAACATCAGGGCAGTTCAGTCTTACACAATAGACCTATATATATATATATATATATATATATATATATATATATATATATATATATATATATATATATATAAAAGTGTGTGTGTGTGTGTATATATATATATATATATATATATATATATATATATATATATATATATATATAATGTATATACAGTGGATATAAAAAGTTTGCACACCCCTTTTAAAATGCCAGGTTTTTGTGATATAAAAAATGAGACCACAATAAATCATTTCAAAACTTTTCCCACCTTTAATGTTACCTATAACCTGTACAATTCAGTTGAAAAACAAACAAATCTGTTGGGGGAAAAATACAAAAAAATAACGTACAATACTCTGGTTGCATAAGTGTGCACACCCTTAAACTTATACTTTGTTGTGTGTGCACATCCTTAAACTAATACTTTATTGAAGCACCTTTTGATTTAATTACAACATTCACTCTTCTTGGGTACACACCTGTCATCAATTAAAGAGACTCTGATTAACCCCAAATAAAGTAAAGCTGTCCTAGTAGGATTTTCCTGACATTTATTCAGTTGCTTGCTACAGCAAAAGCCATGGTTCACAGAGAGCTTATAAAGCATCAAAGGGATATCAAGGTTGAAAGATATCCGTCAGCAGAAGGGCACAAAAACATTTCCACAGCATTGGATATGCCATGGAACACAGTGAAGACAGTCATCAAAAAGTGGAGAAAATATGGGACATGCAATGAACTGGACGTCCCTCCAAAATTGATGAAAAGACAAGATGAAAACTGGTCAGGGAGGTTTCCAAAAGACCTACTGCAAGACTGAAGGAGCTGCAGGAATTTCTGACTGGTTGTGTACCACATGTGACAGCAATCTCCCGTATTCTCAGTATGTCTGGACTATGAGGTAGGGTTGCAAGACGGAAGCCTTTTCTTGCACAGAAAAACATCCCAGCCCGGCTAAAATTTGCATAACAATACATAAAGTCTCCCAAAAGCATGTGGGAAAATGTGTTATAGTCTGATGAGACCCAGGTTGAACTTTTTGGCCACAATTCCAAAAAGTACATTTGACGCAAAAACAACATTTTGCATCACCAAAAGAGTATCATCCCCAGGGTGAAGCATAGTGGTGGCAGTGTCATGCTTTGGGGTGGCTTTTTTTCAGCTGGAACTGGGGCTTTAGACAAGGTGGAGGGAATTATGAACAGTTCTAAATACCAGTCACTTTTGGCCCAAAATCTTCAGGTGTCTGCTAGAAAGCTGAAGATGAAGAGGAATTTCACCTTTCAACATGACAATGACCCCAAGCATACATCCAAATCAACAAAGGATGGCTTCACCAGAAGAAATTTTAAAGTTTTGGAATGGCCCAGCTAGACCCCAGAGCTAAATCCAATAGCAAATCTGTGGTGTGACCTGAAGAAGGCTGTGCACAAGAGATGCCCAAGCAATCTGACAGATTTGGAGCGCTTTTGCAAGAAAGAGTGGGCAAATATTCCCAAGTCAAGATGTTCTATGCTGATAGACCCCTACCCAGGAAGACTGAATGTTGTAATTAAATCAAAAGGTGCTTCTACAAAGTATTAGTTTAAGGGTGTGCACACGTATGCAACCAGCATATTGTACATTTTTTTTTTTATTTTTCCCCTAACAGATTTGTTTGTTTTTCAATTGAATTGTACAGGTTATAGGTCACATTAAAGGTGAGAAAAGATTTGAAATGATTTATTGTGGTCTTATTTTTTTATATCACAAAAATCTGGTATTTTAACAGGGGTGTGTTCACTTTTTAAATCCACTATATGTATGTATGTATATATAATATAGAGATATAGATATGTATGTGCCACCTAAAGATTCCTAGAACTAGTCAGCTACAAAAATGTTAGAAGATGGAGAAACGGTTTATGAAAGTTGTTAGAATACCTGTACAACTAATATAAGTAAAAGAGAAGGCATAGCTTCCACCTACATTCTACTTTAAATTGATCTTTATGTAGAAAAACATGAAAATGTTGACTGTTGCTTGCCATAGCAGTTACTGGTTGTCATTTCATTGTCAGTGAATGATAGTTGAAATATATGTACAAGAGTGATAGAAGAGATACATAATAACATAAATTATTTGTTTAATACATTGCATGATTCATTTCCTTAGATGTAAATATTCTACTGTTTTGCTTTCCAGTAGTTAGAGAAGTGCCTTATTTTTTGTCAGTTTGAATTGTTGCCTATTAGTCGTTAATTTATAATAGTAGGTTTTGAATTAGTTTATTTTTTTTGTAATTAGTAATTACTATTATTATTTGTGACGTAAAAGACTTCATTTTCGTGCCCATAAATTGATAGAAATATACAAAGTATGAAGTTTGTAGACATGTAGACAATCGTGATAAATAATCAGCTGGCATTGTTTTAACCATAACTATGGAAGTGGTTTCATTGCTATGAAAGTAAATATGGGAAGAACATGGTGGTGGGAAGGGAATGCAACTGGCCACTGTGCTAGTGGGTCACCTGTTCAAGATGGTAGCATACAGACATTGACTCGGATAACATTTTTTTGAAAATTTTGTCAACTGTAGTTTGCTAACCACTTTTATCAATTTTGTGCACAACAAGTAGTGGGATACATGGATTACCCTCCAGTATGACAGTCCCTACCTCCATCTTTAAATGCAAAGAGATACAATTTATTTATATGCACTTAAACTGCAGTACTTATGGTAATTTAATCAAAATGTGTGCCTCACTGACTAGCTGCATATACAGAAGCACTGTGCAAGGTAAGTACAACAGAAAATGATTTAACTAACTAATGTAGAAGATCTGACATTAACCGACAGACAGCAAGCTATGTGTAAACTGCAGCACACAACAAAGTCAACACTACAAAAGTGTAAGTCCTGAGACAGTGAGAGTGCCTAATTCATCTGTGGTACCTGTAAGTGTTCAGAACCACACGTTTACTGTTACATTTGGGGAGCAGGAGTGAGGGTGCTGCTTCTGTGTTATATTATTAGTGATACTCGCTCTGCCACTGTTTCACTGCACCTGTGTGTAGGCAGTATCACTCGCTCTCCCACTGTTTCACTGCACCTGTGTGTAGGCAGTATCACTCGTTCTCCCACTGTTTCACTGCACCTGTGTGTAGGCAGTATCACACACGTAAGATTAAATTCTGCAGCTGCCAGTGGGGTGCTTTGCCTGTCTTTAATGAAGGTGATCTTTATTCCTCAAATGATTTTACTGTACCTGCGCAAATTAAGGAAGGGTAATGCAGTGTTTGTTTATTAATTAGCAAGCAATAGAACTTAAGCTGTCAACTACACTTTTGTAGTAATGCTGGACAAAACAATACAACAGGCGAAGAGTAAGAGTGAAACGAAATTACCAAGTCCTAAAACATACCTACCTGGGTTTCGTTCTAGGGCTTAGAGTGAGCAGAAAGGCCCTACTCCCATGATACAGAATTTTGCAATTCGGGGACACGTTCTTATTACTGGCTAATTTGTATGTCTCTAAATCTCTGTTACTACTGCAGGATGCAGATAACTTGTAACTATCATGGCATGCAGATCATCTGCTGAGGCCACATCCTGTAAGCATTGGTATCCCCTCCCTAAATCACCCCCCCCTCCCCATTACACATTACAGCACACACACACATGCACACCACACATATCTGCCAGTAAGTTTAAGTGCCATTAAGGCACAAGAGTTTAGAGTACTCCTTGTTGGCTAATGTTACCCCAAATCCCTGTACTGTTATTGCCATTATGGCATCATTGTATTATCCTTGGTGGTTAGTGCCCCCCCCCCCCCCCCCCCCAGATCCCTGTACTATTGTTGGTGCTGCTGTTATGGCACAGTTGTATTATCCATGTAGGCTAGTGTATCCCCCCCACCAATTATATAATACATTTGTGCCATAATAGCAAATGGCAGTGAACTCGCACAACTGCATTATCCCTCGTGGTTAGTGTCTCCTCCCTAATTACATAATACATTTGTGCCATAATAGCAAATGGCAGTGAACCCGCACAACTGCATTATCCCTTGTGGTTAGTGTCTCTTCCCTAATTATGTAATACATTTGTGTCATAATGGCAAGCAGCAGTGACCCTGGTGACTATTGCCCCCTCCAATCCCCATGCTGCTGTTGGTGTCATTAAGGCACAACTGTATTAGCCCTGGTGTCTAATGGTTTATTCCACCCCCATTCCCCATAGTACTTTAAATGTTGGTAGATGAACATGGGATTTTGCTGCTGTGCATTGGTGGAGCTGGCTATGCTGATATAAACATCTGATCGATTTCCTGAACAGTTGGGTATATACATGTCTTCTTGGATGGCTAATGAGCATAAATGCCTCTTACCTGCACTGCCTCATTAGTATCCAGCACAGCCGTGAAGCCAACCCTACACAGTGCTATGCATCTTCATGCTAGAGCAAATGCTGCACTATGTTAGGTCTTATTTCTGATTTTAAAAAGGTTACTGTAGCACATTGGTAATTTTTATCACTTCTTCTCAAGTTGAAAAGACTATAGACTGTATAGAAATAACTAAGTAACTATCAAACACCAAAACTATTAACACAATATAAAGTATGCTCTGAGAAAGTATATAATTATGCCCTAAAAATAAATATTACAATCACATTTGCCTGGTTTGCATCATAGCACTAGCATACCTGTAATATGTATGAAGCACTGTAAGAAGATATGTCTTATGTCTTAGACAAACGAACATAACTGTTCCATTAATCAAAGTCACACTACAGTAAATGTTGGTTGGTTGTCACAAACAACTTTAAGAGCACATTCTATCTGTAACAATTTAGCAGTATAATGTGGTATGTAAAATGAAAGGCACAAAATTACGCTAATTTATTAGCAGACTACCATATGCCAGTCACCACAAAAGTACTCCTATATTTAATTCACAAGGAGTTGAAGCTGTGTAACACTATGTGACCTGAAGTTTCAACCAATTGGTCAGTCAGTGGTGAGAGGCTTAACACAAAGGGAGAATTGTTTTCATTTAGAGTAAACAGTGTTGTCACTTAGCTCAGTAAAGGGGAAGTAGTTGCCCAGGGCAATAAAATGATATGTCCTGCCCATGTGTTATGTCAAAATAGTAAGTAGAGGAGCCTGTGCAAGACTGTGCCATTCAGGATATAATTTATACAAGCAGTACCTCTATATGGCAATTCATTTTGTGAAAATATTTGCAGTTGAATTGCTAACCAATCACCCCTTAACATAGCTCTCAACTTCTTTGCTCAAGAATCATGGAGAAAGCCAAATAGTAAAGGCCCAAAATCAGGAAGAATTATTAAATATTACTCCAATGTATTTTCTGAAGAATAAGGTGAAACACCAATGTTTAGCATTATTTACTGATGGTAAACTTCAGTGATTTTTACCAGAAAATAATTTTTATGTGAGGGACGGTTCAAAAATATGAGGCAAAATCAAGAACAGTTGAGACTTGTGCTTAATGTATGCCATTGTGAAAACTTATATACACCTAATATTTTCAGATCTGTACAACAAAATAATTATTACTGTGCGTTTCTTTAACTCTTTCAGTAACGCTTCTCTGTATGCTTTTCAGCTGTTTTAATTTAATTAATTTGTTGTTAAATACGAGTCCAAACTGTACATTTGTATTCTAACAGAGGTCTGTCTAGAGTTCTTAAAATAACCAATGACAAAAGAAGTAAAATTCTATACATAATTTTTGTCTTTGATTGCAAGATCTGAAATTTAGATTGTGTACCTGTATTTGCCTTGATTTGTGTACTGTTTCTTTATTCTCTAACTTTTTCCCCATGTTTGCAGCCCTCGTAAAGAAGTGTTAGTGGCAGTGAACTTTGACTGGAAGGAACCACTGATGACTTTGGTCTTTTCCTAGTCTAGACACCATCCAACCTCCAGGGCCTGCAAACATTTTGGGACAAGTCACTGATGTATTCCTCACTAATGGGGCTGGATCTCGGATAGAGTGCAGGGATCCACAATACCTCATTCTCCGAATGGGACTCAGCTGCATCCCTCATTGCTGAGATCCTTCTTACAGGCAGACAGAGAGGACTGAATACTTCCTCAGTGAGCAGGAAGTGGTGTAATTGGAGGGCGGTCTTCGTTCTGTGGCTGGTTTTGTGTGTGTTTGTGTGTGTCTTGGGGGGGGGGGTCATACACATCTGTAAAGTACCCTTAAGCCTTTTTTCACCCCTGCACATGGTTGTTGAGATCCAAGGGGGATGGCCTGCAGTGTGCCTTTGCAGTGTTATGTCTATGCCTCCTAATATGATGGCCTTGCCCTCCAATAAACAGACACTTCTGTGTGAGTCTGGGTATCCACCAAGGATTCCACAGGGGACAGTGTGCCTCAAATGTATGCCTAAAGCCTCTTCTCCCTTAAGAGAGGCAAGCAGACTATGCTTTGCCTTTCCTCTTTTCTCTCCACCCCTCCCATGAAGACAGGCAAGTGGATTAAGCCTGGTCTCTCCTCTCCTCTCCTCCCCCTCACCCACAAAAAGAAGCTAAAGTTTGCTCTCCCCCCCCCCTCCTACAAAGAGAGGGGAGGAGGCTAACCTTTGTTGCTCTTTTCCTCTCATCCTTCCATATCCGTTCCAGCATGTACCAGAGTCACTAATCGAACTCTTGTTGCCTGGATCGTATTCAGGGTAGTAGCCCTTTATGCCAGTAGAGCTAGGTTTTTTGTTCTCTAATGGTAGTGTCACAGCTGTATGTGCTGTGTCTGCAGAATGCCATATGTGGACAGTAGATCAGAAAGAGAAAAGAGGCTTGTGTATTATGGTAAAAAAAGAAAATTTATGCAGACACCAAAAAGTGAAAATATGTCTTTATTATTTCTATAAAACTGAAATATAATGGAGGGAGTAATTAACTTGCACATAACAAGGAAATCAGCACAGCTAATTAATGTATTGCATAAAACCTCACAAAAGGTAAAGGAAATGCATGAACATAAATTAAATTGTGACCGACTTTACAGTAACTTAATCATAACTACTAGTATCATTTAGTGAGTCCACTTTTTCTTGCACATAAAAATGTACATAACCCAGACTGAGTTTGGTGACAAATCCAAGTAGCTGGAGCACCATTTTAAAAAGAGAAAGATCACGTTTCTGCAATTACCCTTGTATGTTTAGTTGAAGGATAGGGTGGCAGCCATTTGTGCTTTAAGGTATTCAACTGTACTTCACACAATGCTTAAACATAGCATAGAATAAGTGTCAACTGTACTTCACACAATGCTTAAATATAGCATAGAGTAAGTGTTTGAGCAACTGTATGTAATAAAAATGGAAAACTGTATCTAATTAAAAAAAAATAAATACTGCTGTGAAGACAATACCTTTTCTAGTTCCCCCGCAGTGCTCCCCACACCTGTAATATTTACTTTTTTCAAGGTGAGACTCTCATTACAAGTAAAATCTGCAAGTTATAGCATCCAGCAAAGCACGCTGTATCATACACTATCCATGAAAACTGCATTCTGTAACTTAACATTCATATAGAAACTGTATTTTGTATCTTGAGAAACTGCCTTAAGTGATTTATAGTTTAGACTACAGGAAGATTCCACACAACCCTTCTGTATGACTTCATTAGACAGTTCAGTGGTATGCGGGTACGTAAAACTGTTACAGGTGGAATTTTTGTCTCACCACAGCATTGATCTTTTCTTCTTGGGGGGGGGGGGGGGGGGTCAGACCTTTATTTTGATAGCTGCGTAAGTGCCCTGATCCAGTGAATTGGGAATCTGGTTATCATTAATTGGTGGGTGGGGGTATTTGGCCTTAGTACTGGAGAAGTTCATCCATGTTTTGTCACAGAAATGGTACAGAATCCATTTGTGTCTTTGCTTATTGTACCATTATAGCTGTCAGAAGATCGATCTTTATATGTTTATTTACCTCAAACAGAGGATCCAGTGATTGGGAGAGAGAGGTTGAATACAATTGTGCAGCTAGCCTATGTATTGCAGAGGGTGGCAGTCAAGGGTGTTGGGGGGGTGCCTTATTTCATTTGGAGGGGAAAATACACAACAAAGCATGCAAGAAAAAGTCAGTTGTCTGTTTACGACCAATGATGTGAACTTGGAGCACTTTAAAAGTCGTCATATGAATAAAGTTGCACAGTATGCTTTTTCCTTAAAAAGATCCTTGAACACTGGCTTTAATCCCAGCAGTGCGGTTATTCTTAAGAATAGTCAGCAGTTGATGGGGAGGGTAACTGGCAGTTACCTTCATGACAGATGTCGAACTATTTGCTGAATATGAATCCTTTAACACGTAGTTATGTGGCACCTGCACAATTTAACTGTTAAATATGTGCTGTTTTTTTCCAAATTGGTCATTCTTTGTAGGTTCTGGTAGACTGGGCATTGAAAAATTACTTGTTGACATTTAGTCATGTATTCCACAAGGTAACATAAACCTGTACTTGGAGGTGATGGGTATATTCAAATTTTGCTTTGTAGCTTATACACATGGTGTATTTAGGAAGAGCAACCGTCTGCTACTCCGAAAGTGATGTGTGATCTGAGTGTACCCAGAATTGGTTTGCATGATCGGTGTGGAATAGATCATTTAAACAAAAGGAGGCTGGTCCTCATTACTGGCACCTTGCCACTGATGAGCAGTATAAGAAGAAATGTATGGCCGGAAGACAGGCCGCAGTCTGTAACACACTGTGCTCCACAGTGTGCTGCTCATGACTGATGTCAGTTAGGTAGATGAGAGGCAGGGGCAGACTGTGAAGCACCATAATCCATAATCTGTTACTTTTGGTTGACGTGATTTTGGTGTTAGAGGGATAGGAATCCAGCCTGAAACGAATTGGGTGGGACCCATAAATCCGTTGGTCTTTCACATATTTTAGATGTACAAGGCTACATGTGCATTGGAACACATTTATCCAGCCTGTGATGCACCATTATCTATTTTCTGATACTTGTAACTGATGTGATTTAAGTGCCAGAGGGCCAGGATCCATCTTGTGGACCACACTGATGACCACCTGGCCACTTCTGAGTGTTTTATGTAGTCAGTGGGTTCATAGGTAGGTATTAGGTTATTGGCCCAAGGGCCTACATTCACAGGTTCATAGGTAGGTGCTAGGCTATTGGCCCTAGGGCCTATATAAGCCTAGCCAAAGGTACTCCGGCTTTCGCCACCCAAGAAAATTATTTTCCTGTGCCACTGTCGAGCAGAGCCACAGAAGTGATCCCCGGGGTGAATTTCCTATCTCCCATCCAATCATCAAGATTTTTCTTGAACAGTGCTAATGAGGAGCTTTGTTTGATATAGATAGGTAGTTTGTTCCAGAGTATGGGAAGTCTCTGGGACAGGAATCAATCCCTCCAGCATGTTCTGTTTATTGTGGTGATGAGCTCTAGGTCCCTAGAGCGTGTAGCTCATAGGGATTGAGATTTCTTTAAGTGAAGCATGTCTAAAAGCTCTGGGTTTGACATAGCTTTGTGTGTTAGGCAGAGATCGCCTCTGAGTAGGCGATATGCAACGGAGTAAAGCTGCAGTTTTTTGAGACGGTCTGCATAGGGCATCTCTTTGAGACCGGTAATCCTCTTTGTGAGGTATTTCTGTGGCCTTTCCAGTTGTTGTAGATGTCTTGTGAGGTACATACCAAAAGGGGCATTGTACTCTATAATGGGTCTAATGAGTGACGAGTAGAGGGGAACAATGACCTCTTTTTTCCTGGATGAGAAACCTTTTGTGATGAGGTGTGCCACATAGAAGGATTTTCTCACTACTGTGGCAATGTGATTATCAAAGGAGAGACTACTGTCCACCACCTGTGTCCCAAGGTCTCTTATCACACTTTCGGTGTTAAGTAGACTACCATCTATGTGGTAGTTCATGGGTACTGAGTTTTTACCAAAAGGAATGGCAATGCACTTTTTGGCATTGAGCTTGAGGCCATGGCTTTGATACCAGGCATCTGTCTCAACAAGGCCCTTTTGTAGGATGTCCACATCTTTTGGAGTTTTGATTATGGCTCCTAGTTTGCAGTCATCTGCGAACTTCATTAGCCAAAGACCTTCTGTGTTGGCCTGTACTTCAGAGAAGTAGATACCAAACAGGAGAGGACCCAGGACTGAACCCTGTGGTACTCCACTTGTCACTGGTCTGAAGCTGGATTTGGAGTCTGCTGCTTTCACAGTGTGGGTTCTGTCAGTGAGCTAGTTGGCAACCCATCTTGTGACATAAGGATGTATACCTAGTTTAGTGAGTTTATCTATAATTCCAGAGTGGGGGATGGTGTCAAAAGCCTTGGCGAGATCTAGATAGGCTGTGTGAACAACCTTACCCTCATCTACGGCTTTGGTGACTGCTTCAAAGAAGTCTATCAGGTTTAGGAGACATGATCTGCCTTTTACAAACCCGAACTGGGTGGGGTTCTGAGTTTGGAGATTACCAATGTCATTGTTTATAAGTTCCATGATGATACGCTCCATAGCCTTGCAGACCAGGCTCGTTAGGCTAATGGGGTGGTAGTTTCCGGGGTCTGTGGTGTCTCCCCCTTTGTGGAGTGGGATAACTGTCACTGTGCGCCATTCAGTGGGCATATAGCCTGAGTTTAGGTTATGATTGAACATGGTACTTAGGTGGGGTGCCAGTTCGTTCTGTAGTTCATGTAGAACACAGCCTGGGATGTTGTCAGGTCCCATGGATGCTGTGTTCTTGGCTTTGGATAGTGTGTTTTTTACCTGTGCAGCCGTGATTACAGAAACTTTGCATTTTTCTGGTATAGAGATGGGCCCTTTAGGGGATGACAGAGGGGTAAAGTTAGCACTGAACCTATCTGCCAGGATGTTGGCAATATCCATTGGTTCTGTATATTTAGTGCCATTGTGCTGTAACTCAGAGCAGATCTGAGTGTTGCCATTGAGATTCTTGACATAGCTATAGAATGCTTTGTGGTTGTCTTTAGAGTCAGTGGTGATTTTGTTTTCATAACTAGCTTTGGAGGATTTATGAGGGATCTCTGCTTCTTACTGAAGCTGACCAGGGAGTTTCTCCAATCATGGGATTTTACTCTTTTTTGCAACCATTTCTTTCTTCTGTTGTAGAGTTTGTTTATGGCAGGGGACCACCAGATTGGCTTCCTTTTTTTGGAGGATAGCATCTTGGTTCTGTTAGGGATTGCACGATCCATGCACTCATGTAAGTGCTTATAAAGTGCATTTGTGTAGGATTCAGCAGTCTTACCTCTATTGTCCGTCAGCATGGGTGTCGTGAAGTTTGCCACTTCTGTCTTAAGAAGCGTGAAGTTGGCTTTGGAGAAATTTTTTACTGTGGTTTCCCTAATGGGGGGGTGGGGGAGGGATGTGGATGTCTAGGGTGATTAGCTTATGGCAGGATCTGACCAACGAGGAATTGACCTCTGGTGTGGAGCACCGGTTGCCCATGTTGGTAATAACCAGGTTTAGGATATTGCTGCCTCTGGTGGGGTTGTGGATAAGTTGATCCATGGCATTGGAATTTATGAATTCCAGAAAGCATTGAGCACAAGAGTTGGTACATGAGTAGTTTCCCCAGTTAATGGTAGGGTAGTTGAAGTCGCCCATTATTAGGGTGTTTGGTTGAACCCTAATATTTTCCAGTACATCAAGAAAAGAGGAGTGGGAATCCTAGGGAATGGTGGGGGATCTGTAGCAAGCTACAATTTGGATTGCGGTCTTGCCCAGAGTTAGTTGCACTTGGATAATCTCAGATGCATTATGCTGAGCAACTAGCCTGGAGGTGTGGATATCCTTAATGAATATGGACACGCCTCCGCCTTTAGTGTTTTGGTCCAGGTTAGGTGGCCGAAAGGTGTGGTATGAATTATAGCCTGGTAATGCAGGGGTACTCTCTGGAGCCTTGAACCAGGTCTCTGTCACTGCACAGATGTCGATGTTTTAAGGAGTGCCTCGAGAGAGTGCATTTTGATGTTTAGACTTCTAGCATTGAGTAGCAATACCCTCAGATTCTTCTTGCCTGTACCTGTTAGGGTGGTGAATTTGTCATTTGAACCTTGCCTAAAAAAGGCACTATAGGGGTGGCTAGAGCCTTAGCCAGTATCCGGAATCCCAGGGGCGACAGTTTCAGGCCATCTCTGGCAAAGCATCGTGGCTTGTCGATCATGTCATCCCAGGCAGACAGATACTGGATCCCCTTAGAATGATACCAGAAGCTTAGCCAATTGTTGAAGTCAATCATTTTGTCCTAGTACTGTGGTATCATTCTGGGTGATGGCAGGAGGCTACTCAGGGCTAGGGTCATACCTGCCTAGGCTACAAGATCAGACAGCTCCTCCATGTCCCTTTTCATGTAGTCCAAGGAGGTACGTCTCAGGTCATTCACACCAACATGGACAATGACAGAGTCATATTTGTACTTGTTGTGGAGTGACCTGAGTGCATGCGTTATGTGGCAGATCCTGGCACATGACAGGCAGCTGACAGTAACTTTCTCCTTGTTTAGCCTGGTGAGTGGAACATCAGTGTGACTGACTATAGAGTCACCTATGACTAGAGTGTTGGGTACGTTGTTATGCCTTATGGGCTGTGGTTGAGTGGCACACTGAGTTTGTGGGCAATGTGTCATTTGGGTTGTGTTGGGGGGGTGGAGGTTGCTTGTGTTTATGCTTTGGAGGTCCCTGTTGCTTGGGCAGGTTTTTACTGAGAGCCCCGTGAATGTAGATGTGTGTTTTGTGTTTATATGTGTGTGTTTTGGTGGTGTAGGTTTTGGGGGACTGTGTGCTGAGTGTGGTGTGGTGCAAGTGTTTACCTTCTCCTCTTGACTGTCTAGTCCAGTTTTGGGTGAAGAGAGCTTTGCTTCCAGTTTGGCTATATAAGTGCATCTCTCACAGGTTGTAGTGTCGGGTGGTAGGAGGAGAGGGTTGTCTGTGTACATGAGGCAATTACTGCATTGCCCCAAGATGCCCAGATTCATCAGGTATACAGGAGAAAACACCGGGGGCTGACCCTTAGACATGCCTGGATAGGTGCTTATTTGTTAAGTACTAGAAACTGTTTTCCTCTAGACAGTGAGGAAAGTTGAGTGCTGTAGTAATTTGTAGCTTATTTAGTGCTTACAATAAGTTCTGAACAAGTGCTGAAACAAAAAACTGGCTAGTTCTAAGAAACAAAATTAAGCTAGAATGCTTCCCTCCAACACAGAAAGGCTTGGGCCCTAGTAGCCTACAAATAGTCCTGGACACAGCAAATCTATATCCAGGCAAGACAACAGGAAAGGCAGGAAACAAGCTTAGAAATTTTTTTTTTTTTTTTTTTTTTTAGTGGAAAAAAAAAGAGAGAAAGGAGTAGCAGAAACTAAGCTGATTGGCCTTCTCAAATGTTCTCCCTGTACTGGATAGAATGAGGTAATGACACTAGACTGGGAGGAGGGTCCCAGATCAAATTTACTCTAGGGGCAGGTAACTGCAAAGCCACCAACTATAAAAACACTATACCAACGGGGACGGAGGGTGGGTGGGAAACAAACTGCAGACATGTTTCTCACAGCTGAAAAGCAGCAGTGAGCCTTTAAATGAACGTTTTAAACAGCTAAAGGAGCCTCTAGAAAAAAGAGTTTAACTGCAACAAGTTATCAGAAACAAACAACCCAACAGATGCTTAATAAAAGTGGACAATTTCCAGTTAATACCTAACACACAGTGAAACTAGCTAGAAAAATACACAGTACACAAAGTGCTATAAATAACAAAGAAATAAAGAACAAAATAAAGAAAAAACAGGATACTTAATGTTATATATTATAGCTCTGAGTTTGCTCAGTGTCTTTCCTTCGATTAGCTCAGTGTGAAATGGCAGAACACTCACAACTGAACTTCTTAGGTAACAGAAAGTTGAAACCTGAGGCAGCTTTTAAGAAAGAAATCTCGAAAGAACCAATGAGGTGCTTAGTCTAAGCTGTAGTCCAGGTGACTTCAGTCAGCCAATGACCTCAAACAATTCTCTCTCACTGAAATGCCTGATGGCTTTGGCTAAACCAAGATGTCCCTGAATATGTGCTCAGACACACAGCCTCCACAAACACTAGGCCCAAATACAAGCCTGAATATGGAAATGCTACAAATATCCCCACTCCACCGCCACCCAAGAAAGTTATTTTCCTGTGCCACTGTCGAGCAGAGACACAGAAGTGATCCCCGGCATGTATTTCCTATTTCCCATCCACTCATCAAGATTTTTCTTGAGTGCTAATGAAGAACTTTGCTTGACATAGATGGGTAGCCTGTTCCACAGTATGGGAAATCTCTGGGCAGGAATCTATCCCTCCAGCATGTCCTGTTTATTGTGGTGACAAGGTTTAGGTCCCTAGAGCATGTAGCTCGGAGGGATTGGGATTTCTTTAGGTGTAGCATGTCCAACAGCTCTGGGTTTGACATAGCTTTATATGTTAGGCAGAGATAACCTCGGAGAAGGCGATATGCTACGGAATAAAGCTGTAGTTTTTTTGAGTCTGTCAGTGTAGGACATTTGTTTGAGGCCATTAATCCTCTTTGTGAGGTACTTCTGTGGCCTTTCCAGCTGCTGCAGATGTCTTGTGAGGTACATTTGAAAAGGGGAGTTGTACTCTGTAATGGGTCTAATGAGTGTCGAGTAGAGGGGAACAATGACCTCTTTTTTTTTTTTCTGGATGAGAACCCTTTTATGATGAGGTGTGCCATGTAGAAGGACTTCTTGACTACTGTGGTGATGTGACTATCAAAGGAGAGACTACTGTCCACCTGGGTCCCAAGGTCTCTTATCACACATTTGGTGTTAAGTAGATTGCTGCCTATGTGGTAGTTCATTGGTACAGAGTTTTTGCCAAAGGGGATGACACTGCACTTATTGGCATTGAGCTTGAGGCCATGGCTCTGACACCAAGCATTTGTCTCAGCAAGGCCCTGCTGTAGGATGTCCACATCATTTGGGGACTTGACTATGGCTCCTAGTCATCTGTGAACTTCGTTAGCCAGAGGCCTTCTGTGTTAGCTTGTACTTCAGAGAAGTACATACCAACCAGGAGAGGTTCCAGGACTGAACCCTGTGGTACTCTTGTCACTGGTTTGAGGTCAGATTTGGAGTCTGCAACTTTTACAGTGTGGGTTTTGTCAGTGAGCCATTTGGCAACCCATCTTGTGACGTAGGGATTTATACCTAGTTTAGTGAGTTTAGCTATAATTCCAGAATGGGGGATGGTGTCGAAAGCCCTGGCGAGGTCAAGATAGGCTGTGTGAACCACCTTACCCTCATCTGTGGTTTTGGTGACTGCCTCAAAGAAGTCGATCAGGTTCAGAAGGCATGATCTGCCTTTCACAAACCCAAACTGAGTGTGATCCAGAGTTTGGAGGTTACCAATGTCTTTGTTTATGAATTCCATGATGATACGTTCCATGGCCTTGCAGATCAGATTCATCAGGCTAATAGTTCGATAGTTCCTGGGATCAGTGGTGGCTCCCCCTTTGTGGAGTGGGATAACTGTTGCTGTGCTCCATTCAGTGGGCATAAAGCCTGATGCGAGGCTATTATTGAACATGGTGCTTAAGTGGGGAGCCAGTTCATTCTGAAGTTCGTGTAAAATGCAGCCTGGGATGTCTGGTCCCATGGATGCTGTGTTTTTGGCTTTAGAGAGTGCAGCTTTTACCTGCGTAGTTGTGATTATAGGGACTCTGCATTCTTCCTGTATAGATATGGGCCCTTTAGGGGGTGTGGGGGGGACCACTGTACCTATCTGCCAGGATGTTGGCAATATCAGTTCTGTAACTGTCATGCCGTTGTGCTGTAACTCAGAGCAGATCTGGGTGTTACCATCGACATTCTTGACATAGCTATAGAATGTTTGTGGTTGTCCTTAGAATTAGTGGCGATTTTTGTTTTTGTAGCTAGCTTTGGAGGATCTTATAGGGATCTCAGCTTCTTAGTGAGGCTGACTAGGGAGCTCCTCCACTCATGGGATTTTACTCTTTCTTTTGCAACAGTTTCTTCCTTCTGTTGTACAGTTTGTTTATGGCAGGGGACCACCAGATTGGCTTCCTTTTTTTGGAGGATAGCGTCTTGGTTCTGTTTGGGATAGCACGATCCATGCATTCGTGTAAGTGCATTTGTGTAGGATTCAGCAGTTGTAACTGTATTGGTGTCATGAAGTTCACTACTTCTGTCTTAAGAAGCATGAAGTTGGCTTTGGAGAAATTTTTTACCATGGTTTCCTTAATGGGGGGGTGGAGGTGGGATGTGGATATCAAGGGTGATTAGCTTATGGTCGGATCGGACCAACAAGGAGTTGACTTCAGGTGTGGAACACCGGTCACTCATGTTGGTAATGACTAGGTCTAGGATATTGTTGCCCCTGGTGGGGTGTGGATAAGTTGATCCAGGGTGTTGGAGTTTATGAATTCCAGAAAGCGTTGAGCTAAGGAGTTGGTACACGAGTATTTTTCCCAGTTAATGGTGGGGTAGTTGAAGTCGCCCATTATTAGGGTGTTTGGTTGAACCCTAATATTTTCATCAAGAAAAGAGGAGTGGGAATCCTAGGGCATGGTGGGGGGTCTGTAGCAAGCTACAATTTGGATTGCAGTTTTACCCAGAGTTAGTTGCACTTGGATATCCTTGGATGCATTATGCTGAGCAACTAGCTTGGAGGTGTGAAGATCCTTAATGAATATGGACACACCTCTGCCTTTGGTGTTTCGGTCCAGGTTACATGGCCGAAAAGTGTGGTATGAGTTATAGCTTGGTAATGCAGGGGTGCTCTCTGGAGCCTTGAACCAGGTCTCAGTCACTTCACAGATATCGATGTTCTCCATTTTAAGGAGTGCCTCGAGTGAGTGCATTGGGGGCATTGAGGTAGACGGAGAGAGAGAGATGGGATGTAGTATTAGGAACTGTAGTTCAAACTGTTTGAAAAGAGCACTTCAAATTTTATTTTACATCTACTCATGCAGTAGTGTTGCAGTGTATTCACATGAATGGACTACTTTTTATTTTAAGTGGTAAATCTGTTCTGTACCTGCCAGACAGTCATGAAGTGCTCTGTCCCTTCAGAGTAAGTTAATGATGAATTGCTGTAGGTATCACATCTTTCATTAACAGATAACTACTCCAGATGCTCTCATTTGGATTTTTTTTTGGTGCAGAAGTTCAGGTTGATCTGAATCTAGAGTTCTTTTTTACTGGATATAGTGCTTACCTGTTATCTATTTTCTGACATAATTTTTGTGCACACGTAGAACTGCACATTGATCTTCGGCTTCCCAAAAATACCTGATGACATTTTACATTTGGAACAGAATATGAGAAACTAATAGCATATTTTTGGAAGTTGTTCAAAGAAATCAAAGAAAGAAAAAAAAAAGAAACACTGCATTCTTATGTAAAGCATAGGGTGTGTTTCGCCATACCTGGCAATACAGCGGGGTAACTAGAGTATGATTTAATGAAGGTGTATCTATTCTAGCTAGCTTTCTACAGTTCAGTTCTGTTATAGTGCGTTTCACAGCCATAGCTCTCAACCTTCCATCTCCAAAATGAGGAACACTCGCCTTCATAATGTGGAACAAATGGGAAAAATGTGGAACACATACTAATGGTTTACTAACAACTTCAGCTAGGAAGGTCATAGGATGGTTAAGATATGCTGGTTTTACTTATAAAGAAGATCCTTTAATGAATTAATATGATTAATTTTTATTTACTATGGATTTCACTTAAAAAATTCCTAACACTGAATGTGTGAAGGACTCTTTCAATGTGGAACTCTGAGGAACTTCGAGGAACATGAACTTTTTAAGACCCCAAATGAGGTACATTCCTTGTAATGAGGTACACTTGAGAGGTATGTTCCCAGCACTGATAATTGCTGCCAGCTCCCTTAACACCTTGGGATTTTGTGACAGCCTTGTTACAGGCTGCCAATGTAGCCTACTTAATTGATCACAACACTTATGTCCTTTAAGTGAAAGGCAAAAGCAATTATTCATGTATTATTCTGACAGTAACAGCAGTCACATCAATGAAACCTAAAATGCCAGCTGGCAGTTGTAAGAGAAACTTGGCTGCTTGCCTGTTTTTATATTCTCTTCTCTAAAGACAAGACACACCCTTCATTGTACAGTACATTATGGAGTACAGCCTAATGTGTCACTTCTTTACCTTAGGAATTAGACACTTGAGATTTGCTAAACATATTTGAAGGAGACTGCAGAGTCATAACACATTATGTCTACTTCACATGTTAAGGACACTGGTGTGCATTGGTGAATCCATGGAATGACCAGTTGTGCTCTATCCCTCAGCATTTCCATGGACAATGTTGGTATCTAACTGACAGCTGGAATATAACTGTACTATGCAGAATGCTCACTGGGTGTGTTTTTGTTTTAGGAAATGTTAGGAAGGGTCATCCAGTGCAGATGGACATTGTGTAGAACCTCTTGTAACTGGGTTTGGAATCTCCAGTTTCCCATTAGCTAAAGGCAGAGGTTAGACATTACATATTGTACAGCTATTTAAGCAGCTGATATTCTGTAGGTGCCATAGTAAGGGCCTCACCTTGTTGAGTAGCATTTTATGGTACGTATGTTTGGAAGCAGAAAATAAATTATTTTACACAGGTCAAATAGTAGTACTGCCTGCTTGTAGATGTGAGTAACAGTATTCTGAACCTGAGTATCCAGGGGGCATACACAATGTTTTTTTTTCTTAGTTTGTCCCACTATGCATGATCTGTTTATAACAATCTGGTGCACAACCCTCCCCAACATGCATGAAGTTCTGCCTTCTGCACTGGTAACTAATGATTCTTACCCCTCCTTCACTGCTACAACTTTGGGGCAAAAATGATTATTCTATCCGTTTGAGAATATATGTTTTGAATAGTGTTTGTACTTGCAGGCTGCAATTTGTGTATTTTACCAATTTTATATAACATGGAAAGCACACGTTTTCACTTTAACTTCAGGCAACTGAAGTTATAGCCCCTAAACTCTGCATAACTTTGTTTTATGTGAAATAAATTATTCCAGCAGCTGTGTCAGCTATAGCTGAATGCACGGTTTTGACATTTAAACTAGCATTTTCACTGATGAGGTATCCCTCTGCAGAGTGTAGTAAACTAAGAGGAGACACTGGTGATTGGTGCAGTTAACATACTAAACCAGGTGAAGTCAGACTGTGACATATAATATGAAAGGATGAATTGCGTATGAAAAATGTGTGCCAACAGAGTTTTAATAACTTCTCCCTTGTAATTTGTAAACAGTTGAAGTCCTTGCTTATATCCTACCTTTTCTAACAAAAGTGGCTTGTAGCTGGATGCAAAGCCTATTAGAGAACATCCAACATACCTACACTACTCTGTGCTGCACTTTTCCTTAATTTTCTAACTGAGGCCCTTAAGGTACCTGTAACAGTTACAGTACATCTTTCATTCATTCATTCATTCATATTTTTTGTGAGATCAAATCAACATGTAAATGTCTGTATTTGGTGAAGACATTTGGACATAGCTCCCGATGAAATACATTTGTATACATTGTGATTTCCTATTGGTCCTCCATATATTTCAGATTTACAGGGCTACATGTGCACTGGTACCTTCAAGTAGCTCATAGTAGTCATACTGTCAAATAGTAGTGCAGAAGACAGTAAGGTAAAATATGGTGTGATTTAGTAAGATTTCAGTAGGATGAGTAAAGACAGGCCATGGGAATCCTGTTCCTTGGGTCTTTTTAAGGGAGTAGGGGACCAAGGGGTTGCTGGAACAGAAACTCCCTGAGGAGTTTTCAATGCCATCAAAGTACTAAAGAAACCCAGATTGAAGGCCTGCTATTCACTGTGTGGATCCTTACAAGCAGGAGAAATATGGTTAGTCTCTTGCTTTTTGTGGGACGTCCACCTTATAAAATTTGGAAGGCTCTAACCCAGGATAGCATTTGATGATGGTAGTAGGGACGACTTCTCTGACTAAATGTTGAGGCACATGCCTAGGCCACTTGGAGATAATTGGCCATGGTTCCCCCCTGACCGTCTGAAGTGGACGTCTGAAAAGCTTCATCAGACATGATTAAAGTCAGATCCCTACTGGTCTGCAATCTAGTTGTGGCAGAAGAATCCAACAACAAAGCCATGTGAACTTCCAGGCATTCACTTGCCTTTGGAGAGATGCCAGCTAAGCAAAAGAGACATTGATTGTGGCAGTCTTTATGGGGAAATCTGTCTCCCACACTGACATTTGCCCTTCTTGGGTGACATGAAACCACACAAGCAACAATAAAAAAGTGCCCTGTTGGGGTTCTGTTTTACTTATCTACTATGGCTAGGTGTACCAGCAATGGAATGGGCATTGAGACCGATGATCAAATGATGGTGTTCAGACTTGGAGCTAAGAAGTTCTGAGGATGGTACATCCGGACATCACCTTTATGCCATACACTATGCAAGGAGCATACATGTGATGTACGACTTACCTTAAAGCAACCTAAAGGCTTTTGTAAACTGGTTGGACGTTGGGTCATCCTTGTCAGGGGATCCCTAATGTTATGAATACTGCAACAGTGAAGCGAAGGGCATCTACTGTTATGGTAAGATTTTAAACAATTGCACTATCAGTGTTATTTTTGTCTGGAATGTGGAAATTATCAAACATAAAACCTTTCCTTTCATACGTAATGTGGCAAACATTATATTATATGCAGACTGTAAACTGTATTGCTGTCCACAGATTGACTAACATGTTAAACAGCAAGTGATAAGTAACCATGCACACCGGGAAAATAACACAGAGGAAGCAATTTGTTAAGAGACAGCTTGGTTTCTGCTGAGAGAGTACTAAGTGATAAAACAATAGTTTGTATAATTTACTGGCTGTAGTTAAGCAGAGGTAGTCATTTGCTCGAGCTTTTAAAGTACTTTGCAGAGCTGATTTGGTGTGGGTGTGAAGCAATGCATCTTTCTTACAGAGCTGAGAAAATATTCATTAGGAAAATGTGATGAGAACTGTTAATCCTGGTTATTGTGTTGTTTCCTGAGGACCATGTTTGCTTGTATGATGTGCTCTGAGAAGATGAGAGTATGGGCAGGATCCACGAAGCCTCCGTGTAAGTTACAAGGCTTACACGGAGGCTGCAGTTAAACGGTGTGACGTCAGCATGCCATGCATATGCATGAGGGCATGCTGACTCACACCCAAGGCTAACACGGTCCGTGTAAGACAGTAGGGGGTGTGTCCATAGGGCGAGCCCTGCAAACGGACACGCCCCCAGAAGAGTAACAATCCCGAAAGTAAACCCCCATGACAGAGTCCGTGTAAATGTCAATAAACACAACACATGCCCCCACAGACTATTAACATAAAATGTAAAAATGTACATGTTATATATTTTTTTATAAGTTTTAAAGATGTTTGCCTGTGAGTGCGCTCGTTTGCGCGGGCGTGCCCGTCGCTAAGCCACAGTTAGCAGTCAGTGGAAAAGCATATAAGATCTAAATATGCAAAGTAAGCCAAGAAGCAATAGCGTAGTGGTAGAGACGTCGGCTAAAGAGGAGGCAGTCATGGTTCAAGCCCCCACAACATCAATTTTTTATCCTAGTGAAATAAGCACAAAACAATTCTCTGACATATATGTACAGGTATAAAATTATTTTTATGTAAAATGTAATGAAATGGGCCATGTATTATGAGGAAATGTGTGGAAAAAAAAAAACAAATCTCAGAAGTGCCCATAGCTGAGCTACACTCTAACAAGCTGAGTATATCTGCCCGTAGGTGAGCAGTGGTTTAACAGGTATAAAATGAGTGCCCGTAGGTGAGCAGTGGTTTAACAGGTGTAAAATGAGTGCCCGGGGTTGAGCTGAGTTCTAACACGCTGAAACTGTGTGCCCATAGCTGAGCATAATATGCGTGCTGACAGCCAAACGGTGCGTAAGCAAGCATGACCCGTTTGCGCGGAGCTGCGCACCGCGCCAACAAGCTAACCGACGGGCAACATTGAGCAAGCTGTATCAAAACTGCCTTTACACAGACACACCTCCTAGCCTGTGTAGACAGTCATAAAATATAAAAAGCAATGGCCAGGCTCGAACTCAGGATACCATGCACCATAGTCAAAGTACTGAACCACTAAGCCATGACAGCTGCTCTTAGAAATGCAGTAATAGCATATATATAGAAATGAATGGAAAGAGAAGCATGACAAAGAAGGTTTTGTGAAGCTGATACATTTCCAAAATGGCCAATCACAGATAAGTGCGGGAAATACGGCATATATAAGCCCCATAGGCGGGAATGCACAGCATAACTGATTGTGGAACCGATTTGCAGTCAGGGTGGCAGGTGTAGGAGAGGGTAGTTGCTTCCGAGCACAGAGGTGGGGCGTTGAGGAGTCCAAATATATGGTTTGGCTCCTTGTTCATGATCATGAGGCCCAACTCATGCAGGGCCAGGTCCTGTGGGGAGCATATAGGGCTGAGGCGTGGGACCGGTTGGCTCATGATCTCACCAGTGCCACAGGAATACCAAGGACTGGTGAACAGGTCCGTCACCACCATGCGGACCTGAAGAGACATAAGCAAGACCAACTGAACTGTTGGATCCAGGAGACCAGGCAAATGCCCAACGCCCCACTACTGAGTAAGTTACATGTAATTATTTATGTAAGAAGTTGACCTAGCTGATATATTGGAGATGTGTATTCCAATATTACTTCATTTATATTACAGCTGCAGGTGTCCGTTCCATGAACCGTCGAGCCCATGCCGATAGGCTTGTGTGGTTGTGCCACCAGGCAGGTTAGTAATTCTCTCCCTGTAACTGTTAGAAAATATAAGTATGACAGCTTGCAAAAGAGTGCAGTGTAGTCACTTATTAATAAAAAGTGCAAGTAACAATGTAAGAGAGATTCTGCTAGTACTGTGGGATTACATAAGTGTGATGCAGCCTGTAATTCAAAAATAAAAATGAAACAAGTCTGAAATAAAGATGTTCCACCTGTAATATAATAGTACATAACCTGCAGCAGGCTGAAAATTACAGCTACACAAGCTGAGTAAAACACATGTGTGAAATATATCCCCGTTTAAATTATGAAACATGACACAAGTGAGACTGTTGGAAAGGATTGTTATAACCAAGTAAAACATGTTAATAAAGCCTAGAATTAAGTACCATCCTGAATTGTAAAAATAAAACAAGTGAGTGTGAGAAAGAGGTATGAATCCACCAATAAAGTAGTAATAACTCCTGAATAAAGTATACTGCAGTCAGTACAGAATGAAATGAATGTGATAGGCACAACCAAACAGCAAAATGTGTTGAATAAAGTACTGAAGCTGGAATGTGTGTCCCAAAATCTAGATATGTTGCTCTCAGTTTGCAATATGCAGATAGTATGGTTGTATGAAATACCAAACATCCACAGTTGTCTACAGCCATATAAAGCAAATGTAGCAGGATGATGTAGATGAACAGAGCCAGATATGAATGTGTATGAATAAAAATGAAATGTATATTGATGTAGCAGTAATATTCCTATCACCAACATGCATAAGTTTACACATAGGAAACTGTAGTCAGACCTGTAGTGTGTATATATCTGCAGCTAGTAGAAATGTACAGCATATGTATAGGTATTTGAAGTTGTTAATGAAATATTTCTTCACCCTACCCTATAACCACAAATAATCCATTCCACGTGAAATGGGTATGTGTATTCACAATTAACTCCCTTGGACAATTGTCCTGTTGGTTCATACATATTTGCATGTACGTTGATGCATGTGCCCTGTTCATACATCCAAACCTGATGGCCTGTTGCCATCACTCAACCCTGCATGTTGTTGGATTGTGTATTGTTGTTCAAATTATGCATGTGTTATGCTTGCTGTTCAACGGCTGGAATTTATGGGTGTTTGGTTAATGGGAATACTAATGCATGCTGTTACAACTAATTGTGAATGGTATTGCACGTTACTAACCCAAACTGTCATTAAATAATGCAAAACATAGGACGACAGGAAAGGTGGGTTCCAGCAGACCCACCTCTCCCACCTCAGCTGGCGAGTGCACCTGGCAGTAGTGCCCAGGCTGGACCTTTCTCCGGTGGCACTGTGCCACCTGCGGGTGGAAGCGCTGCAGGGGATGGGGCTCATCCCCCCACTGCAAGCGTGGCCAGAAGAGAACAGAGAACATCCACTCACCCTCCGTAGTGTCCAGACTGTGGTGCGTAGGGAGATCCGGCACGCTGTGCTTGGGCCCCTACACCATCTTGAGGCATGGGTGGCACAACTCACGGGTGTGCCTGCTGCCCGTCCTACACAGCCCCCAGCACAGCCCTGTCCTGGGCAGTGAAGGCACAGTGGCAACTGCCCATGGGTGGGGATCTCAGTTCCACTGTTGCCATCTGTGGGCTCATGGGCTTGAGATATCCAAACATCCGTCCCCGTCAATTGTGTAACCCCCCACATGTGTCATACACTACCCCTGTATGCATCTTGTTTGTCTTGTCTGTTAACCTCCCCTACCTACCTCCCCAGCTATACCGACTTCCTGTACCTGACATACCACTCTCACCCGAAAAAAAAAAAAAGGGCACTGTACCTACAAAAAAATTACACCCCATGCATAGCTGCCCATTTTGCACACATGTCTGCTGGACATGTAAACTGGCAATTACAATTGGCTGTACAACAAATATTATTGTTGTCCTCACACCTCTCTCAGGGGTGGAAGGTTTCAAATTTCACACCAAATTACAAACATATGCACAGCTGTTGCTGATGAAGAAATGGGCAGCTATGGGCCTTTCCTACATCCCTCCTGCAAAACCCGAGCTTGTTTTCCTACTGTCCTACCCTCTTTGTGCCCTCTTTTTCACTACTGTCCTATCTCCCCCATTTTCTTTTCTTTAAAAGAAAATAGCGCGGGTGTGTGCGAGAGTAAGCACTGTTAGGCAGTAGTAAGTGGGAGTGCACTTCTGTGCGCTTAGCTAAGCATGTGTGCACGAAGCTAAGCGGCAGTGCGCATGCGTGACCTCCGTGCAAACCAGCGCTAACCCGCTTACAACTGCTTAAAAGTGCCTTAGTCTCTCTGAATGACAAGGCCTGTAGTTTTCTCAGCAGCAAAATAAAATACCTCTGTCAGTCTCGAACCCAGGACCTTGGAAACACTAGTCTGCATGACTTACCACTAAGCCATGACTGCTATACAAGAACATTGTGCTGAAAGAAATGTATCATAAAATAGTAGGAAGTAATGTAAAGGGAATATAGCAAGTCTAGTACACAAAGCATGTCATGTATATTTACTGTCAAATCTAGTGGATTTGTAAAATGGTACTGTGTGATGATAAACAGCCATGGTAGTTGGTAGCTACTAGGTAATAATGTCACAGTAGCATCTGGCAAGCTACACACATACTCAGAGCAGGATAAACACTGCCATAGTTGAATAGGTAAGAGCACAGACATAGCAACTGTGACTGACTTACAGGGATGTCCCTGATGTGAAAACAAATGTCAACTGTGCCCCACTGACACCCTGTCAAATGTACTAACAGTAGGCAGAAAGGTGTAACTACACATGCAATGGTAACTATGAATTACTGAAAGTATGCACCACTTGCACGTCACAAATGGTGTAGTAATACATATGCTCGAAATAACCCACAGTCACAACTGCAGAATATCAGAATATTTAATTGGAGTATCCCACTGATATGTACCATTCCATGAGGCTGATAAAAGATGCACCTGAGAGTATCTGAGGCCTGCTCAGCAGCATGATCAAATACCCTTGTAAGTGTCAAGGCCCACACCATGGCCAGACCACACTGCATGCAGTAACACCCTACCACAACAAACACATAGGGAATTGCTGCCCAAACAGAGTTAGCAAGCATTACAAGCTGTGAATGTAAATGGAAAATAGGAAAGCCATAGCAACACATTACAGGAAAGACACTTAGCAGGCATACAAGGAGTGAATGCAAAGGCCAAATATTGAAGCCATAGCAACAGATTGCAAGAGCCACTGCTATGTAGCAGTTACACCACAATCCCCACAGGAAAGCACACACACCCATATACACAGTATTACTAGTCGTAGGTGTCAGTTTACATACACACGGAGAAGAGGACACTGGAGGAAGGAATGCTCAGCTTACAGAACAACATGCATTGCAGTGTCTACAACACAGCCTGAAATATGAGAGACATACCAACCCTTACACTCACAGAACAGTGTCCACAGCAAACCACCATGGTCCCCACCCTGGTAATCTGAAAGGGCTATGCCTACCTAACAGACCTTTTTATAGCACTGTCCTGAAATCACAGTGAGAACTGCAATCACTACACAACAGGCTGCAGTATTACTAGTCGTAGGTGTCAGTTTACATACACATGGAGAAGAGGACACTGGAGAAAGGAATGCTCAGCTTACAGAACAACATGTATTGCGGTGTCTACAACACAGCCTGAAATATGAGAGACATACCAACCCTTACACTCACAGAACAGTGTCCACAGCAAACCACTATGGTCCCCACCCTGATAATCTGAAAGGCTACGCCTACCTAACAGACCTTTTTATAACACTGTCCTGAAATCACAGTGAGAACTGCAATCACTACACAACAGGCTGCATGCAATTAGTAAATGCTGGCTAACAATTGGTGCAGAGGCCATCACATGGACATGTGCAGATACCTACAAAAGCATCCTGTACTCCCAGTCCACAGATGCAATACTTTCATTGCACCCTCTGGAGGTAGAGACAGACAGAGATAGAGAGAAAGAGAAAGAGAAAGAAATAAAAAAATAAATAAACAGTAACAACAAAACAAAGAGGCTGACAGCAGGCCAAGTAACTGCAAGCCTACGCAAACAGCTGCAACAAACACAGGTAATGTAAAGTACTACTATAATAGTCTACATACTGTGAACCCTACAGATGTGTTATTGGTCTGTATCTATGTATATGAGGATGTGCATAGGGACGGGGACATACTGAAACTGTCACTGAAGGCTCTACATTCATATGTATGTGAAGGTAGCTATGTACACATAGCAATGTAGGTTGTAGTGCAATGTACAAGTAGGTTGTACAGTAATGGATGTTCATCAGTATGTTACTGTGTGTATACATATGTGGAACTAAAAAGGAGTGTATATATGTGTGTGTATATATATATATATATATATATATATATATATATATATATATATATATATATATATATGTATATCGAGATATGTATATATATATATATATATATATATATAATATGCATATGTGTATACATAGAGAGGGATGTAGAAATACATAGACAGATATAGTTTCACAGTGTCATACTTTAGTACTAGGCTATCTGCAGACAGTGTATAGAATAGAGTTAGAAAATTGTGCCTCTGTATAGTAGTGACACAGTGAAGACCCCCATACATAATAGCATCAATTCACTGTGCCTCTGTCTAGTAGTGACACAGAGATGACCCCTGGTGTAAACCTATGATCTCCCATCCACTCGTCAAGAATTCACATGAAGAGCGTCAGTGATGGTCTCTGCCTAACATGAACTGGGATCCTGTTCCACAGTATGGGAAGCCTCTGAGTTATGGATCTGTCCCTACAGCATGTCCTATTCATATGTGTGCTGAGGTTTAAATCTGTAGCTGTTGTGGTTCTGATGGATTTGGATTGTACGAGGTGGAACATGTCCATCAATTCCTGATTGGACATGGCCTTGTACGTCAGGCACAGATCACCTCTAAGTAGGCGGTATGCTATGGAATAGAGCATGAGTTTCTTTAGTCTGGCAGCATATGACATTTGTTGGAGACCCTTGATCCTCCTGGTGATGTACTTATGGGGGTCCCCCTAGCTGTTGCAAGTGCCAGGTGAGGTACATACCAAATGGGGCATAGTACATAGTCATGGGCCTGATAAGGGAGGAGTATAGGGGTACAATGACCTCTTTTGATCTGGATGTGAATCCCTTCATGATAAGGTGTGCAAGGTAGGAAGTCTATCCAACCACTTTGGCAACGTGGGTGTCAAATGAGAGGTCAGTATCGATTAGTGTCCCCAGGTCTCTAATTACTTTGTCTGTACTCAGTGGGTTACTGTCTATGTAATAATATGTGGGTACCTTGTCCGTCCGAAAGGGTATGACTATACATTATTTGGCATGCAGTTTAAGGCTATGACTCCGGCACCAGTTGTCGGTTTCAGTGAGGCCTTTCTGTAGGATGTATGTGCCAGCTGGTGTATCCACTATGGCGCCTAGTATGCAGTCATTTTTGAACATTGTCAGCCACTACCCTCCCATGTTTGCTTCCACATCTGAGAAATAAATGCCGAACATGAGGGGTCCCAGGACAGAGCCCTGTGGGACACCACTTGTGACTGGCTCTGAGTCTGACATGGCACCAGTGATTTTGACTTTAGGTTTTCCATCCGTTAGCTGGTTTGCAACCCATCTTGTGACATATGGATTTACATTTAAGCTGTTGAGCATGTCTATGATGCCAGAGTGGGGTATTGTGTCGAAAGCCTTAGCCAAGTCGAGGTAGGCTGTATGGGCCGCTGTGCCCTCATCAATGGCTCTAGTGACTGATTTGAAAAGGTCAACCAGGTTCAAAAGGCAGGATCTGCCCTCTACAAAGCCGACCTGGGTGGGATCAAGTGTCTGTAAGTCCCCAATGTCTCTGTGTATGAGTTCCATAATGATTCTTTCCATAGTGTTGCAGACCAGGCTGGTTAAGCTTATGGGGTGGTAGTTACCAGGGTCTGTAGAGGTGCCTCCTTTGTGGAGTGGGACTACTGTTGCCGTATGCCAGTGTCCAGGTACATATGCTGTAGTAAGGCTACGGTAAAATAGCATTTTATGTGCGGGTTTAGCTCCTCTTGGAGTTCACGTAGCACACAACCTGCGATACCATCGGGTCCCATTGATGCTGTGTTTATAGCTTTGCTGAGGGCAGTTCTCAGCTGGACATCTGAGATGACAGGGAGGTTACAGTCAGCTGGGATAAGTAATTCCTCATGTGGGGGTGAGGGAGGGGAGAAATCTGCACTGAACCTGTCTGCCAGAATGTTGGCAATATCTGTGTGTTCAGTGTAGCTTTTGTCACTGTGAACTTACCCTGAACATATCTGAGGGTTTCCACCCAGGTGTCTAACATAGCAGAAGAAGGCCTGGTGGTTATTTGTAGTGTCCATAGCAATTTCCCACTCATTGTTGGCCTTGCATGTTTGTATGAGAGAACGTAGCATTCTACTAGTGCTGATCAGAGATGCTGTATCTTTATGGAATTCTGCTCTGTTGTGCAGTAGCTACCTTCTGTTGTTATACAATTTGTTCATGGCTGGGTTCCACCAGACAGGATGCCTGCCCTTGGCGGAGAGGGTCTTGCTTTTATTTGGGATTGCATGATCCATGCATTCTTGGAGATGTCCGTAGAAAGCATTTGTGAAGGAGTCTGCGTTGTGGGATGTGGATTCCACTGGCCCAGTGGGCTTAAAGGATACCAACTCAGTTTTAAGAAGTGTAAAGTCGGCATTTGAGAGGTTTCTCACTGTAGTCTTTTATGTTGTGGGGGAGGTGGGATATGTATATCCAGGGTGATTAGTCTGTGGTCAGATGTGACTAGTGAGGGGTATACTTCCGGTGTGTAGCACATTGTCCCCATGTTTGTGATGATCAGGTCTAGTATTTCATCTCCCCTTGTGGGAGAGGTGAATAGCTGTTCCATTGCACTTGACTTAGTGAAGTCCAGGAACCTTTGGGCTAGGGTGTTTGGGCTAGAATAATGCACCCAGTGTATGTTAGGGTAGTTGAAGTCTCCCAATATGATGATGTGTGGTGGGACATTCATATCCTCCAATGTCTTCAGGAAGGCTGACTGTGGTTCCTGAGATTGGGAGAGTGGTCTGTAACATGCTACCAGTTGTATAGTAGGTTTGCCTACGGTTATTTGCACCTGGATGGTCTCTGATGCTTCATGTGTTTCCACTAACCTGGAGGTGTGGGTGTCCTTCATGAATATGGACACTCCCCCTCCCTTTTTGCTTTGGCCCGAGTTTTGGGGCCAAAAAGCATTATACGAGGTATAGCCTGGTACCGCTGGTGTGCTTTCAGGACCCTTGAACCAGGTTTCACTTACTGCACAGACATCGAGATTGATAGAATATGTACGCACAGATATATGTAATACACACATACATATATAGATATATGTAGATATACATATACAGATAGATCTGACTGACAACAGATATGTCTGTATATGACTGTGTCTCTCTCTCTCTCTCTCTCTGTCCCACCCCCTCTCACTCTCCCCTCTCTCTCTCTCTCTCTCTCTCTCCCCCAACATCTATATGTATATATCTACATCTATATATACATATAATATATCTCTCTCTCTATATATATATATATATATATATATATATATATATATATATATATATATATATATATATATATATATATATATATATATATATATATATATATATATATATATATATACTGTGTGAGGCACATGTGTGCAGATGTATTGCAACAGGTGCCTGGTGTCAAAGGCATGGAGTGAACACCAGTGTAGATACTGGAGTGCCATACCCCATTCAAAAACACTGACACCAGTAACCACCACATATGTGCATGCCTGCCCACCACTGCATGTGTCAGGGGGGGAACAGGGGCAACAAGTGTACAATAGGCTCCCCATTGATATACACAGTGGCACACTACTCCTGTAATACCTGTACATGGAATGTGTCAGCGGACATGGTGTGTCAGCTATGGACATGTAGGTCACTGTACCCCTCTATACCCCACAATGCCCTACACGGTATGTACCTCTCATGACAGCTACAGATATGGAGAAGGACACAGACATATGCAAGTAACTGGGTCAATGCACTCAAACACATTACCTATGCAGAGTGACTGACAAGACCACAGAGTGCACACAGACTACCTACATAGAGGTTACCACTGCTGGATATACATAGTTCGGTCACACCCATGACAGTTGTCTAACAACCATGGTAACACCTCCAACATCCACAACACAAATTACCTATGTCTGTCGTCCTTGTCACTGCAGTATAGAGCACATGGTGGAGGTACAGGTCCCTACCCACAGATACAACATACCCTGTAGTAAACCACACAGAATTAAGAAGCAAGGCACCCCATGAGTAGATGTCAGACATACCCCTGCCAAATGTTATGCAGATAGGTAATATGCCATATGAGTCACCCTTTGTAACTGTTTGTAAGGAGCAGGTACGATCATAACACATGTGTCACAAGGGGCAGGGTAGCATAACAGTATGCTGCTGTAGGCCCAGGGCCAAAAGCACACTACCTACCTTAGACACAATGCACACCCATGAACACATTGTAAACCAAATATGTGAGGTGGAATGTGTGTGCCAGTGACTGGGTGCATGTTATGTACTGGTGTGATTGCTCACCATGACTGTCTGTCTGTCATGGTAGTGTGTGTCCTTGGTGTGAGGCCAGAGACAGATGTGTGAGGTATTGCGATCGACACATACTACATTGCCATTTGTTGTGCTGTGTTACCCTGTATGTCACTGTGGTGTAGGTAGGGTTATGGCAAGTAAGAGTAGTGTGCATTACCAGTGAAATATGTAACGTGCATTGTGTGCAGTGCATGGGCTGATAATGTTCCCCTTACAGTACCTTGATACAAACCCCCAGGGTGAGGTTGTGCATTGGACCTGAACCAGTGTCCTGACTGCTGCAGTATACTAGTCTGTCATATGGAATGTGCCAGGTACTGTTGCACAGTTGTCAGATGAGCACTGATATCTGATCATTTACATGTGTGTCCCCCAATAGACAGACAGATGCTATATATGGTGGTTAAGTTATATCACTGCAGTCGAGTATTATATGTATTATGTGTACCATAGTTTGCTGACAGATATTGCTGACATATTTTCCTTCTCCTTTTCAGGGCTATGGTTCACCAGCGGAACCCTGTCTACTCCGCTGCAGAGGAGGAGGAGATGCACCAGATCCTGGTGCGGGATTTCGCAATACTCTTTTCCCACACTATCCAGAACCAGCAGGAGAGGGCTGCACTGTGGCAAGACCTGGTCCGTCGGGTAAATTACATAGGCACACATAAGCGGACATATGAGCAGGTACCCCATCACTGCAGTGATTTAAATAGAAATGTCCATCAGCGTGCATCGGATATCCACAGGCAGCAGCTTGCCACAGGTGGTGGGGTGTCCAGACATCCACCCCCTCACCAGACTGGAGGGACTACTCCTAAGTGTTGTGGCTCCAGCCCAACAGCAACAGCAGCAGCATACATGTGTAATGATGGAGGCTGGAGCCACCCAGAAGCAGGACACTGAGCGTGCAGGTAACATGCCATGTGTATAGTTGACCATTCTGTACACTGTTAGGTTATGCATGTGTGAGGTGTGTCCTCGTTTTGTAGCTCTAATCTTGGTAATTATTGTGCAAGAGTGATATTCTTAATATCAGCAGTAGACCTGTGGAAGCTAACTGTTGCACTACTGAACTGTATCATACCCACAGTATCAATGGCACAGGTGTGCCCACTGACAATAAATGTCTCATTTCTGCAGGTCCCTCTTGTGTAACAGCAAGGCAGCCTATCCATGCTGGTGAGTGTGTAATACCATTACCGTCAATACACCTGATACTAACAGTAATAATAGGCTGAAGTAGTAGTGCTATGTGTTTGATTACAGGTGTGTTTGTGTCTGTGTGTTGGTATCTCATATACTGAGGTGTGTGCATGTGCCTATGTGTGCATGTGCGCATGTGTGCATGTGTGTATCACTGGTGACATTGTGTACACATTGTAAACTGTGTTTTCTGTCTTACTCCCACAGGTTCTGGCGCTGCTCTGGTGTTGTGCAGCAGGGAACCTGAATCAGCTGCTGTGGATAGTGATAATGATGATACCTGTGTAATGGCACGGGTAGGTGTGCCAGGGTCTGTCATTGGTCAGGCAATTGACACTACACAGCTGTCGACCCCATCAATGCGCACAGTCATCCTGCCAGTACATCCTTTGTCAACAATGTCCCTAGGTGATGGACAGGATACAGTGGGCATTGACCAGGGTAATGTGGTATCGGTGGCACATGCATCCCCACACAGTAGCCATAGCCAGGGTCCTGACATGGTACAACACAGGCAGACGTCCAGGGGTTCTCGTGGGAGCATCCATGGGTGTACCGCCCCTGTCAGACGTGCCCACAGAGGTCTTTCATCCTCAGCTATGTTTCGGGCTGTAATGCAGGCACAGTCACGTATGGAATGGTACACCAGACAGGGTCTGAGGGAGCTGAGAGCATGTCGCACAGCTATAAGTGACAGTATGCATGATGTTGCGGCTGCCATCCGTAACTTCACCGAGGTCATTGACAGATGTTGGGGGGACACATTTGGATCTGTTCCACAACTACATGCCCATGAGCCAGGGCAATGGTGGACGGTTGAGGCGTCAACGTGGCCGTATGCCAGCAAAAGCAGTAGCTGGTAGCCGTCGCGGACAACAACAGGCCCGCGGCCGCTCACATAGTGCCAGCAGCAGCCCCAGCAATGCTGGGTCTGTGCTGTCATCAGACCGCCCCAGGAGACCACGTGCACGTGGCTCTGGACAGTCCCAACAGGGACCTGTCTCCAGTCACCAACCACCTGCTTCTGATGACAGTACCCGGTCTGGCTTAATACCTGATACGGTCCGTAGCACCCCTACCAGGCACAGGTACCATGTCCTTGGCCACAGACAGTGATCTGTATGACCTGGCAGGTACAGTCTGTGGCTGTCCACAAACACCTGCATATGGCAGCCATGAGGTGGGACTGTGTGCATGCATACACACATGCAATTTGATAACCCCTAGGGCTACCGCATACACGCACACACTGCATCAACATTGCCCCATCTTGTACTGCTGTACCTCACCAACACACACACACACAGACATGTCAATTGGTTGTATCAGTGGCAGACTCAGGCATACCAGGTACACACCCTGTGCATATGATGAAACTGTGCCACCTCCTGCAATCTGTAACATCGGTGCAGGAACAGGTTAACATGGTGCTGATGCACAGGGTGACTACATAGAAGTGTTGTAATAGTATAATGTTAAAACAGTACAGTGTAATGATATCATTGTGGGTATATCCCTGCATGCCTGATGCAGTTACAGTATGAATGTCATTGTATTGTTTTGTACACCCATAGTAATTACCATAGTGTACTGTCTGCACATCTTTGCATACTGGTGGTGAGGCTGTCAAGAGATGGCCACCTACATAGGTAGCACAGGGGATACGAATATGTACATATTGATACTCAATGATGGTCATGTCAACTGCGAGTCGCACGCTGTCCACACTCGACTCTGCAATGAGGATGTTTGAGGATGTTGATATCTGTGCAGTAATACACAACAGGTTCAAGACTCACAAGAGCACACTAGCACTACAAGGTCACACCTCATACCATGCACGACAGCACCAAAACACAGAACTAACTATGACAGGATGGACAGTCTCCATACATGTCAAGGATACTGTGGTGCCAGGACAGGTAGCATACATCATACTAAGTCTGGAACTGCTAAGTGAGGGCTCCGTGTCTGTTATTTGATATGTGTATTATTACAGGTATGAGCACTTTGGTATCAGGCCAGTTATTCAACATTACGAAGGTACGTGTTCTATACACTTGTGGGGGGTGGCCCTGAACCCAGCCCGTCTGACCTGTGAATGTCTGGGTACAGGCTTATAGTGCCTGCATATATGCACTGTTACCTGCTGGAAGTTGTACACCTTGTTTGTTGTAGCATAGTCTACATACAGGCCTGCTAACTGTAGCTTTGTTCGTATGCATGTTTGCTTGTTATGTTCCTGAAACATTGATTCCATCTGCAGTGCAGATTTACAGTGCCTCTGTGGATCCCTAGTGACATCTGTATTGCTTACTGTATTGATGTCCATGTCTCACTTGACAGAACATCACTGTTTGTCCTGTTTGCATGTAGGTTGCCTGTAACACATTGCATATGACTTGGCTCGCATTTGCTCAAGACAGCATTCATATATGCCGGCACTAACAAATTAGGAGCAGTACACCCTCACATACTCACCTTGAGTACCTTGTTCTCCATTGGCCCTATGTGTCGTTACTTAGTATGGGATTCACAATGCTATGGTAGCATGTGCAAGGGTCACCTGTCAATCTACTCTCTGGTCCACTTGGTAAATTTGTGAGTCATGTGGCAATGTTACAGCTGCCTCATGTACACAGACAACCCTCTCCCCTTCCCATACACTTACAACACATGTGAGAGATGCAACCACATAGCCAAACTGGGGGCTAAGCTCTCTTAACTCAGTACTGGCATACCCAGTGGAGTGGGATACTACAGTGAATACAGTACCAGTTTCACATAGACCTGCCATGACTGCAATCCAAACACAGAAACACACAGGTACTTTCTTGGGCTCTCAGAATGGCATCCTGCCTGAGCAGCTGACACCTGCAAAGCAGACACACAAGCAAACATTAAGCCAGAGCAGACCACGTGAAACACATAGCTCACAAAGCCTGTGTGCCAAACAGTCACAGGCCGTACGGCTTGACAACACACCTGCTACAGTTGTATGAGGTACCTCTATCATCAGGTACACTGAGGTCTTGCTCACCAGGCTGAACAAGGTGAAGGTCATGCTGAGATGCCCATCGGGCACTGTGATCCACCACATAACACAAGCATACAGGTCACTCCAAGGCATGTAGAAATATGACTCAGTCATTGTCTGTGCCAGTGTGTATGACCTGTGACGCACCTCCCTGGACTACATGTTAGGGGACATAGAGGGGCTGTCTGAGCTTGTGGCGCAGGCTGGTATCACCCTGACATTGAGTAGCATCTTACCCTCACCAAGAATACTGCCACAATATGTAGACAGGATGATCAGTTTCTACAATTGCCTTATGTTTCGCTGACATTCATAGGGGATACAATGCCTGTCGGTGTGGGATTACATGCTGGACAAGCCACAATGCTTTGCTTGGGACAGCTTGCACCGGTCACCCATGGGCCGTTGTATATTGGCAGAGGCTGTTGCTACACACATAGTGCCTTTGTATGCAAGGCTGACATTACATAGCCACCTACACAGGTATCACACGGGATAGGACACTAATAGTAATGCTACTCAACAGCAGCAGTGTAAACCTCAAGATGCATGCAGTGGAAACTGTCTTTAGCATGGGGTACAGCAATATCCATGCAGTAACAGACTCCTGGTACAAGGCTCCCAGGTGCACACCATCACTGCCAGGTCATACCTCATACCATGCTTGTCGTCCCCTACACATGCACCAAACCAGAACAGGGGGGATGTATCCAAAGGCACCTCAGATACACACCCCCCCAGGTTGGTGGCCTATCCATGTGCAACTAACAGTGGGTTAGACTGCCTTCAGGTTCATAGCCTGGCACACACCACCTTCCCATACCCAGGAAACCCACTTGGCCTTCCTGACAACACTGGGAATATGACAGTCTCTACAAACACCATTATATGGGTGGACTGCGACTACCCAAACATGGAGTGTGAGCATTACTCTAGCTCCAAGACCCTATTTGAAAGGTTCTTAGCATTCATTCCCTGCATTGCTATGGAACAACTTGTTACCATTCATTCCCTGCATTGCTATGGAACAACTTGTTACCACTCCCACAAGAGGTGACAACATGCTGCACCTGTTCATCACCAACATGTGGACTGTATGCTCCAGACCAGTCGTGTATCCCTCGCTGGTGGGATGACATCATCTACAACCCACACTGTATATTCACATACCACATGCAGCCCCTGCACAGAACACCACAGTCATACAGTTCTCTAATGCATATTCCATTTATTCACATGAGGCAGGCTTCGGACATGGGAACTATTGAAGTTCACAGGTACATATGTGTAGGTGGCACACACATGCATCATGTGTGCAATGACATTACTGATTATAATGTATGTCGTGCAATATTGGGAACAACACCCCATACACAAGGACAGGCTGTGTGACAAAATTACACATGACGTTTGTAGGATACAAACCCCTACCTATCTATGTTATGACACTTGTGAGAGACGCAGTAGCAGAGCATGCTATTCAAATTACTTGGAGGATTGCTTTCTCCTGCTGTACTTATAGGGTGCTGACATCATCAGTGTTTAGACAGTGGAATTTGCAGCATGTGTTGTGTAGTAATAGTTGCCAAAAGGGACATTTCTCTTACACATAGCATTGCACACACACTACTCCCCCCCCCCTCCACAGAGTCACACACACACTGAGCACTTGCAGGATTCAAACCCCTACCTAACTATGTTATGACACTTGTGAGAGACGCAGTAGCAGAGTGCGCTATTCAGATTACTGGGAGGATTGCTTTCTCCTGCTGTACTTATAGGGTGCTGACATCATCAGTGTTTAGACAGTGGAATATGCAGCATGTGTTGTGTAGTAATAGTTGCCAAAAGGGACATTTCTCTTACACATAGCATTGCACACACACTATTCCCCCCCACACAGTCACACACACACTGAGCACTTGCAGGATTCAAACCCCTACCTAACTCTGTTATGACACTTGTGAGAGACGCAGTAGCAGAGCGCGCTATTCAAATTACTGGGTATCATTTCTGCTCCTGACATATGTATAGTGTGCTGACATCATTATGTATGAAGAGATATGTACATCTGTTACTATCCATCAGTACAGGGGAGAGCATATCTATGCATTAACTTTGCACAGGCACAGTGGCCTACTGTACTGCGGAGGCAGATGCCAAATACACTGTGGATAGCCTTCTGTATTCCCTAGGGACAACAGCCTAGTATTGCACTCTATGGCCATATGTTTACCTGTCAGATGCAAGTATCTGTTGCTCATATACTGTTTGTGGGTCTTTATTGCCATAGCTTTCCCTATCTCTATGAACAACTTGTGTACTGTGGAAGATGTTTGCATATGAGTGGGATCCAGAACTTTACTTATGTCTCTGTTGTAATTTCACTGTGTGCACTGGGCAGATTTCTGTATTGTGGGAGGTTCCTGTGTTAACACATACAAATGCCAGATATGTGTGTGCAACTGCTGAACTGTGACATGGCCTAAGTATGTGAGCATGCCCAGTTCACATTTTCTATGGCTTCTTGACTGACACGTCTCATTTATCTAAGTGTGCGAGAATGCCCAGTGTGAACTTTACTTATGTTGGGATCTGTGGTCCACGACATTTGTGTTTGTGTGTGGACGTCATCTATATTTCACATGTACAGTTGAGTGTTGGACATCAGGTTTTGTTCTTACTGCCTGACTGCTTTGTGTCTGAACCTAACAGGCATTATGCTGTGCCTGCAGGGTCGCCATGGGATAGTTTGCATACAGTTGTCAACATCCTTTCCTACTGACCAAACAGTTGTATTGTCATATAGTGTACTGGTGCAGTACTTTCACTGTGGTGGACAGTATCATCGGTTTCAGTCCTATCACTGCTTGTAATATTTATAGTGAGCACACCAGACTGGTTGGGGGCCGGTTGTGCAGATATGAGCATGTTGCATTTTGTTCAGATGTGGACAGCATAGTACATGATTGTCCGACATTGTTAATGTATTCCACAACTTGTGTGGACAGTGACAAACAATGGCCATGTGCCCTAGTCCATTTGTAATGCTAGTCAGAGAGTGTTTGTCCTCAACACACATTTACTGGTGTTTGCCATGACATATGTCAAGGTTAGTATGCTGTGCCTCTGTCTACCCGTGACATACAGGTGATATCCAGGGTACACCTACCATCTCCCATCCAGTCATCATGATTCCTCTGGATGACAGTCAATGAGGGACTCCCTGTATAACCTGTACTGGGAGTTTAGTCGTGAGTGGAGTGAGCTTCTGGGTTATGGACCAATCGGTACAGCATGTCCTGTTTATGTCTGTGCTGGGGTTCAGACCTGTCAGCTGCATAGGTCACCAGCATTCAGATTTTACATGGTGCTAAATGTCCATTGATACCAGCTTGGTCATGGCTTCATACATCAAGCACAGTTCACCTCCTGCCAGGTGGCATGGCACTGTGTGGAGCTGCAGTTTGTTTAACCAGGCGACACATGGCATCTGTTACAGCTCTGCGATCCTCCTGGTGGGGTTTTTGTGGGGGTCTTTACAGTTGATGCAGGTGTCTGCTAAGGTACATCCCTGAAGGGCCATTGTACACAAATGTGAGGCTGCTGATGGATGACTGGAGAGGCACATTGACCTACCCTGACCTAGCTGTGCTTACCTTCATGATTAGGTGGGTATATGGTATGTTTCTGTAACCACTACAGACACATGGTTGTCACATGCAGGATATCTATCACCTTGTGTCCCTAGGTCTCTTATTGCTCCTGATGTACTTACTGGGTTAACACCTATGTGGTAATTTCTGGCCATGTACTGTGTTTCCACAGGGGATGACTATACACTATTCTGCATTTAGCTTGTTGACATGGCTGTGGCACCACTTGTCTGTTTCTATGTGTGCCTTTTGTAGGTTGCTTGTGTCAGCTGGAGGGTCCGGTATGGTGGGCAGATGTCCTTCAAGGATGCATCTACAGTCCTAACATATGGGTTGTCCTGCCTCAGGCAGCCCTTCGGTCGGCCGGATTCCAAAGTCTGGGTCTGGCCTCGGCTGATGTCGCACTTCACCCGATGTCATAGCTGCTGTGGTATAAAGGCATCAACCGACGCCATTTTCCTCAGTCTTTCTTGCCCCGCGGTGCCCGAAGCAGAAGCTGTTCGCAAGTGCCAGTCGGTCAGATCCAGAGATTCCTACTACCGAAGACTTCTAAAAAGCTAAGTACCCCGTTGGGGACTCTTTCTTGCCTCAGCCGATGTCAGACAAAATAAATAATTGTTTAACTTGTGGGAAACAAATACCTCATAAGGATTTCCACTCTTACTGCCTTCCTTGCTTAGGCCCAGACCACGACGTATCAGCTTGTCTAGCCTGTGCTTCCTTCAACCGATGGACGCTTAGACATCGGTCGGAGTTTGCAGAGGAGTTTTTTTTCTACAAACTTTTGCATACAAAATGCCGTCGGAGACTCCGACTACACAATTAGCTAAAAAGCGCAAGGAAAAGGACAGACACTCGCGGTCCGCAGTTTCGGCTGAAACCACGGTTAGGCCAACCGCGAGTGTTTCGGTTTCGGCTGAAACCGAGTCCTCGGTTCTTCCTTTGGCCGAAAGCATGCCTCCGATAGCCGAGGCCTCACAGAGCATGGCTGAATCTGCTACTGAAATTACTGCTACAGAAGCAGGCACCCAGGATTTGTCAGACACTGTTCCTTTAGACATATCTACCCCTGCACGTGGGGCTGCTAGACCCCCTGCTTCTATGTCTATCAAGGCTTTTTCCAGGGCTAAAGCAGCTAAATCTTCTAAGGCCTTACCTGCTAAAACTCCCTCACACAGGCCTACCTCTAGTTCCCAAATACTCAGCCTGGCTGAGGATCTCATTTCTTTGATCAGGGGATCCCAACCTCATCCAGACAGGGCCTCTCAACCCCCTCCAGATAAGAGGCCTAGGACTGAACCCCCGGAACCTGTCTCTACAGACTATTCCTCGGATGACTCAGACATTTCAGACCCTCAGGAAGGCCCATATTCTCCTTATGAGGATTCTGATGCAGAAGACTCCATTCTTCTGCTTCTCCTCCTGAAGAATTTTCTTTTGGGGAAACCCTACATGCTATGAGGGAACACTTCCAATGGCAGGGCCAGGATTTTTCAGATTCAAGGAAAAGGCTAAGGACTTTTTTACACTTACCACAGCATAGGCCTTTAGCCATTCCTCCAGTACTAACAGTTGTTGATGATGCATATAATGATGCCTGTACTGCCCCTGATTCTCTTCCTCCGGCCCATGCCAAGCCTGACAGATATTACAGGGTCCCGGACACACACTACCATTTGTATAAGGCTCCTGTTGCAGACCCTGAAACCATTTCACAGGGCCCTAAAGGTGTGGCAGCTGCCTCTGCCAAAACCCTCTTCCCTCTGAAAGGGAATCTAGAGCATTAGAGAGATGGGGTAAAAAGGTTTATACTTCTGCTACTCTTTCGGCCAGGGCCTTAAACTGTCAATTTCACATGATTCAGTACCAGGAATTTTTGTTAGACCAGCTAAATAAAAAACTGTCCTCTCCTGAACCTATAGACCGCAAGTCCCTTCAGGATTTGGTACATAACTCTCAGCAGGTCAGTAACCATTTCTTAAAATGTGGCTATGATGCACTGGAGGCTTCTTTTAGATCAGCTATGACTGGAACAGTGATTCGAAGGCATGCCTGGTTAAAAGAACAATCCTTACCAGACCATGTTAAGTCAAAACTCCTATATGCTCCTATGGAGAAACAAAGTTTGTTTGGCTCCCCTGCACAGGAGGTTCTAAAGAAGGTGGAAGAAAAAGCAAAATCTGTCCAAACAGTCAAGGATTTCTTACAGGTCCAACCTCTGAGGTTTAGCAGAAATTGGCCTTCGAAGAACTGGTCCTTTCCAGACACCTCCAGAGCACAGAGAGGCAGAAATAGACGCCCAAGAGGCAGAGGTCAATCTAGGGGTGCCTACAGGGGACGTCAGTGGCAACCTACCAACCAGAGAAGTGCTGCCACAGATTCAACTACAAACTGGCATTTCATTACAGGAGACAAATGGACTTTACAAACAATAGACAAGGGCTACAGGTTTCACTTCCACACACTACCAAAAAAGAGAGGAATGCCAAACCTACCACCAAGCCAAAAAACAGAGGCGCTAAGACAAATCAACAACTTACTAAGGATGAGAGCTATAGAAAAGGTACCGCCTATGGAACAAGGCCAAGGATTTTACTCCAGGCTTTTCCTTGTACCAAGAAAAGAAAATCAATGGAGACCTATTCTCGACTTGTCCGCACTGAGCACATTCCTCATTGTTCCAAAATTCAAAATGCTGACCCTCCAGCAACTTCTTCCCATGCTGGGCAAGGAGTCTTGGCTGGTGACTCTAGATCTCAAGGAGGCATACCTGCACGTCCCTATATGACCAGATTGCAGAAGACACCTCAGATTTCTTGCAGGATCAGAGCATTATCAATTCTCAGCATTGCCCTTTGGCTTATCTACTGCGCCCAGAGTATTCACGAAATGCCTGGCATCAGTAATTGCTCATTGCAGGCTTCAGGGAATTCAAATTTACCCATACCTGGACGACTGCCTAATACAAGCGGACAACAAGGCAAAATTAACAAAAGATTTGGAAAATGTCATACAACTGTTGCAAGCCTTGGGATACACAGTCAGCATGCAAAAGTCAAGACTAGTACCATCCCAAAGGATAACATTTTTGGGTGCAGAACTGGATACATCAACTCAGATGGCTTTTCTCACAGAAGAAAAACAAAAGCAACTACCAGTCTATTTCATGACATTAACAACACAAACTCAGCTTACTGCAAGGAAAGTCCTGCAAGCCCTGGGTTACATGGCATCCTGCATAATATTGATTCCGCATGCCAGGCTGCATATGAGAAAGCTGCAATGGTACCTAAGGAATGTATGGTCTCATCACAAGCACAGTCTAGAAGCTCATATTCCAATAATTCCATGCCTGAAGCAAGACTTCATGTGGTGGGCTCAGGCCTGACAGTTGAACAGAGGATTGCCTTTCCACAAACCTCATCCAAGCCAGACCATCACCACGGATGCCTCAGACCTAGGCTGGGGAGCACACATGGTGGACAAGTGTATACAAGGCCTATGGACCAAAGACCAGCTGAATCTACACATAAATCTAAAGGAGATGCTGGCAGTGAAACATGCGATCCAGGCATTCAGACCACTCCTTCAACAAGGTCACCTGCTGATAAGGACGGACAATACCACAGTCATGTGGTACATCAACAAACAGGGAGGCACACACTCATATCCTCTATGCCGGATGGCAATGGACTTGTGGAATGTGGCCCTGAATCTCAACATTCAAGTACAGGCCAGATTTGTACCAGGAAAAGAAAATTCACTAGCAGACACCTTAAGCAGAACTACCACGGATGCTCACGAATGGATGCTGCATCCGGATATCTTCAAAGCCATAACAAAGAAATGGGGACTACCAGAGATAGACCTGTTCACCTCCCCACACAACCACCAATTGAAGAAATTCTGCACAAGGGCATACCACCCACTTGCTTGGAGGGTGGACTCCCTTTCCTTCAGCTGGAAAAACCTGACAGCATATGCATTCCCACCTCTTCCTTTGATGTACAAAGTCCTACTGAAGATCAAAGAGGATCAGCCAAGGGTAATCCTGATAGCTCCAGACTGGCCGAGGCAACATTGGTACCCACTACTGAGAAGCATGTCTCGGACACACGCATGGCCTCTACCTCTATGTCCCTTACTTCTAACACAGAACAACTACAAGATCCTACATCCAAACTTGAAAACACTGCAGCTAGCTGCTTGGAATATTGCATAAAACAAAACAAACCAGATTTATCTCAGAGGGTTAAGGACATTATCCTGGAGGCACGCAGACCCTCCACAAGGAAAACTTATTCAGCCAAGTGGAAAAGATACCTCATTTGGAGTGCAGCAAAGGGAGAAAATGTCTCATTGGCAAACATAGCACACATCCTGGAATACTTAGCAGAACTGTTCCACAATGGCCTCTCCTACTCCTCCATTAAGATTCATGCATCAGCAATTTCAGCAGAATACAACATGGATCCTCCTGTCTTCTCTCATCCTCTACTCAGGCAGTTCTTGAGAGGAATAAAAAATGTAAAGCCTCCAAGGAAACCACCTTTACCTACATGGGATCTCAACTTCGTGCTGGAAAAGTTAACACTTCCCCCTTTTGAACCAGCAGCAACCAGCAGCAACAGCAGATTTACAGTTTTTATCTTGGAAAACTGCTTTCCTGCTAGCAATCACTTCAGCAAGAAGAGTATCTGAGTTACAGGCATTAATGGCAGTACAGCCCTTCCTTACCTTTCATCAGGATAGAGTGTCTCTGAGAACTAACCCTACCTTTATGCCAAAAGTGGTCTCCAGAGTATCATTGAACCAAGCGATTCATTTACCTACATTCTTCCCCAACCCACAGAACAGGGGGGGAAAGACTACTACATACCTTGGATGTGCACAGACAATTACGCTACTATCTGGACAGAACTAAGACCAATAGAAAAACTGACCAGCTTCTGGTAGCATATGCAACAGGAATGCAAGGAAAAGCAATTTCAAAACAGACAATCTCAAAATGGATAGGAAATTGCATTCAATTTTGCTACTCTTTTCATGGAAAGACAACTCCTGAAAATATCAGACCTCACTCCACAAGAGCTACAGCCACCACTACAGCTTTCCTATGAGGAGTGGCTACCAAAGACATTTTAGAGGCTGCTACTTGGGGCTCCGTGCATACATTTGCTAAGCATTATAATCTTCCTTTATATTCCAGATAACGAGCAGGTTTTGCAACTGCTGTTTTGCAAGGGATCTTGACTACACCATCTTTATCGTAGTGCCTCCTCCCCCAGTTTGGCTATGGTATTCTACCCATATGTTAGGACTGCAGATGCATCCTTGAAGGACATAGTACAGTTTTGTACCTACCATAAATGTAGATGTCTGATAGGTATGCATCTGCAGTCAGGATTACCCACTCTCCTTCCCCTCTGTGGTATTCCTAGGGTACTTACCCCTCTTTTAGCTAGCTGGGGGAATTTATTATGGTGTATTTGTTTTGTATATATATGTATATATATATATTTCTTGATCTCTACTGTTTGGAATTATTTGCATTTATCCAAATTTAGCCTTCCTAGAGGGCACCTGGCATCTGGGGCAAGAAACACTGAGGAAAATGGCGTCGGCTGATGCCTTTATACCACAGCAGCTATGACGTCGGGTGAAGTGCGACATCAGCCGAGGCCAGACCCAGACTTTGGAATCCGGCTGACTGAAGGGCTGCCTGAGGCAGGACAACCCATATGTTAGGACTGCAGATGCATACTTATCGGACATCTACATTTATGGTAGGTACAAAACTGTACTTTTGTAGTCCTCTGCGAACCTGTTCAGACAGAGTCCTTCCATGTTGGCCTGTACCTATGTGACATGTATAGCATACAAGAGAGGTCCCAGGACCATGCCTTGTGGGATGCCAGTTGTACCTGGTTTGCAGTCTGACATGGATGCAGCATGTCTGACCAGCTCAGTTCTGTCCTTGAGCTGGTTTGCAACCCATCTACTTGGATAGGGGTTTATAGTTGGGCTGGTGAGCTTATCTGTACTGCCAACTAGGGTATTGTATGGAAGGGTTTATCAAGGTCCAGATAGGCTGTGTGATCCACATTCCCCACATCAATGGCCTTGGTGCACGTTTCACATGAGTCAGACATGTGTAAGGGGCAGGACCTGCCCTATGACAGCCACACTGGGTAGGGTCCAAAGTCTGTAGGTACCCAATCTTGTTATTCCTGGAATCCATGATCATCATCTCCATTACTTTGCCAACCTAGTCAGGGTTGGGGGTGATAGTTTGCAGTATCCATTCAGGCACCCCCTTTGCGGTGAGGGACCACTGTTGCTGTACACTGCTCTTTGGGTACATATCCTGTGGTAAGACTGATAGTGTGCAGTACTGCTATTTGGTGTTCCATTCTTCTTACAGTACTTGTTGGATACAACCCAAGACACCATCTGGTACCATTGATGCTGTGTGCTGTACTTTGTAGATGCTGGCTGTTACCTCAGTATCTGCAATGTCAGGGGGCCAGCACTCTGCTGGGATAGATATTTGGCAGTTAGGTGCTGGTGGGGAGTTTGCAAAGAATCTGTTGGGTAGGTGCTTGTGGGGAGTTTGCAAAGAATCTGTTGGGTAGGATGTTGGCAATGTGTGTGGGTTTGGTGTATTGTTTGTGATATTAGAGTGCTGCAGAGCATATCTGTGGTTTATCACCATGCTTTCTACCATCAGGTAGGACAGCTGTGTGATACAAATTGTGCAGGACACAAAGGTGTATCATCATAGGTTCATAGGTTAATTCTAGGCTATCTGCCCTGGCCTTGTTTGAGCATGGACAGACTGTGTGTGAGTTTGCAATGTGCATATTATGCCCATGTAGGGTTTACTTTACTAGATGTGACACAGGGATGGCCCCCAGTGTACACCTACTATCTCCTATGCACTTCACCAGATTTCTCTTGTTGAGTATGAGTGTGGAGCTCAGCCTGTCATGGACTGGGATTCTGTTCCAGAGTGTAAGGAGCCTCTGGGTTATGGATCTGTCCTTCCAACACATCCTATTTATCTATGTGTGGAGGTTCAGATATCTCACTGTGGTGTCTCTGCTGGATTTGGGGTTTCTGCAGTGGAGCATGTCCATTCATTCTGGATTGGACATGGCCTTGTACATCAGGCATACATCGCCTCTGACTGGGCAGTATGCTTCTGAATTGGGCTGTGGTTTCTTCAGCCAGGCTGCAGATGTCATATGTTTGGTCCCTTTATCCTGCTGGTGAGGTACATTTGGGGTCTTTCTAACTCCTGCAGGTGTAAGGTAAGGTACATCTGAACTGGGGCATTGTGGTCACGTATGGGCCTGATAAGGGAAGAGTATGGGGGCACAGTGACCTCTCTTGATCTACATGTGCATCCTTTCATATTAAGGTGGGCAATATAGCAGGTCTTCCTGGCCACCTTGGCAATGTGAGTGTCACATGACAGGTTACCATCCACTTGTGTCCCTAGGTCCCTGATTACTTCTTCCATACATAATGGATTGCCACCTATGTCATACTTTGTGTGTGCCTTGTTTGGTATTTGTTGAGACATTCATACTCTGCAGTGTCTTCAGGAAGGCTGGCTGGGGTACCTGGGTTTGTGAGTGTGGTCTGTACCAGGCTTCAAACAGGGACACAGTTTGAGCCACTGTTACTTGCCCGTGGATAGTCCATGCTGCTTCTTGCTGTGGTACCAGCCTGGGGGTGTGGTTATCCTTGACAATTACTGATAGCCACACTCCTATTGTAGTGTGTTCCATGTTTTGGAGTTGTAGAGCATGGTATGAGGCATAACCTGGTAGTATTAGGGTGCTCCTGTGGGTCTTGACCCAAGTTTCTGTTACAGACCAGATATTACCATTCTCCATGCTGTGGTGGGTTTGGTCTGCATGCACCTTGCAGGTTAGACTTCTGGCGTTGGGTAGCATTACGTCCAGGTTGTTATCCCTTGTGCTACCTATGGTGGTGGGTTTGTGTTTCCAGCCTTACCTATTCAAGGCACAGTGGTGGTGACAACTGCCTTTGCCAGTATCCACACAGCCAGGTGTGCTGAGTGCGTGCCATCCCTAGCAGGTGGGGCATCATGTCTTGCTCAGCATGTCAGCCCAGGCTGTCAGCCATGTGTTCCCCCTTGCTAACAGCAATACTTCAGCCAATTATTGTATTTGATCTTGTTGTCTTCATAGTATGGCATCATGCTTGGTGAGGGTGAGATGTTAGGCAGGGTCTTCATGTTTGCATATACTAGATGGTGTTACATGGCTTAACACATGGCAATCATGCCTCAGGTGATGCTGCAGGGCTGCCTCTGTCGGATGCACATACTACACTCCCTGTATATGTTTGAGAGCAGGTTGTGTCATGTTAGGCGTCCCTGTTACTATATGAGTGAGTCAGAGAGGGGTATCATTCCCAGAGTTCCTACTGAGCCAGTGTATGTGCTATGCGTTGCCTCTTTGCCAAGGCCAGGGCATACTGGGCACGCCTCCTTCTACCTACTGGAGCAGGCTCAGGTTGTTCCTCCTCCGAGTCACGCTCTGCCTGTGATGGCCTTGGCAATGGTGGGGGCTGTTTGTCCCGGCCCTATGCTGGTCCTGCTGCAGCTGTTTTTGCAGAATCATATTATGTAGCATAGCACATACCATGACAATTTGGGTACATGTAGTTGGTGAGTACTGCAAGGCTCCACCAGATGTGTCCAGGCACCGGAACCGTGACTTGAGCAGCCCAAACACACGCTCTATTACATTTCGTGTTTGTGCGTGTGCCTCATTATGGCGTTCTTGTTCAGGTGTTTGCACGTTTCTGATGGGTGTCCTCAGCCACGGCTCCAGTGCATATCCAGCATCCCCCACTAGGTGACCATGTGGGATGTCTCCATTGGAAAATGTCTGGTACAGCTGCGTCAAATGCCAGATATGGGAATCATGGTAGCTCCCAGGGTAGCCAGCACACACATTCATTATTATGCCCTGGGCATCACACACGACCTGGCAGTTGATAGAGGGGAAGCCCTTGCAGTTAATGTAGGCCCTACCCCGCTCACAGGCTGGTGCTTTGATGCATATGTGCGTGCAGTCTATTGCACCCACTACCTCAGGGTATTCCGCTATTTTATGGAAGAGATGCATATTGCTGGCCAGTACCTCACGGGAATTGGGGAAATATACATGCTCACCGACATGTTATGACATGGCATCCAGGAACTGGTGCAGTACCCTGGAGGCTGATGCCTGTGATATCCCCATCATATCACCAGTTGGTCTCTAGAAGGTACCTTTTGCTAGTATTCTTAGACCAACACATACCTTGGTTTCCACTGGGATGGGTTCCCCTCTGTTGGTTCTGTGTGTGAGGCGTGGCCTGCACAGCTCAACAATTTGCTGCAGGAGGTCTCTGTCCACCACTCTATAGCGCTCTACTATCTCCATCTCATGTAACCCCTGGTAGGTGGCCCTGGGCCGGTACACTCTTCTCTGTCTTCTCACTGTGGGTTGTCTGGCAGCATTTGCATTGTCACCACCCTCAGCAAGTCTCCTATGTCTCCTTATAACAGCTATGGCAGCCCCTACCATGTTTGGTCTGAGTGCAGCTTTTTCAGTTTTCACTTCTGCTAGCTTACTTCTGTCTTGCAGTGTCTCTTGAGAGAAATATACTGCAATGCTGTTTGCAGTGTTTTTAAGTGGTGGGCTGGGCTAGTATTCTGCCTGTGTGATTGCCTGCTTCTAATTGTTTTCACCTGCTAGCTCTACCAGTATTCCCTGCTAGCTTCCTACTATTTCTTCTGCTTCCTTTTTCCTCTCTGTTTCCTCAGGGGGGAGCAGCATGCATACCAGCAAAAACACGCTCACAGTGGCTACCATGCACACATGCTTACACGGACTAGAATCTGCTTATTCGGGTTAAAACGCGAGCACACCAGCGCAAACAGGTTAATGGATCTTTACACAAGCTCCTACATGCTTACTCTGCCTTACACGAGTGCACTCTTGTCCTACTCGCGCCTCCCAGCGTGCACACGCGCGCATGCACGCACAACAAGAAACTTTGGTGTTGGCCACAGTGTACACCTTCCATTTCTTGACTTTCCCATGCTTATCTGTTGACACTCCTCTTTTTATGCTGTGTGATTGACATCTTCCACATACCACTTTGCTCCAATGAGCTTGATTTCTTCCTGACATTCCCCCCTGTAATGTCACCTATCTCCTACTCTGTTACTCCCCCTTATCTAACTCTTACACTACACGGAATGTGCTCATTTGCTATGTGACAGTGTGATTCACTATCCTACCACTCATTTACATAGGATTGCTATTAATGCTTAGTTACATGTCTTACACTCAGCTTCCCCCATTAGCAACCACTAGACGGTGGCCATGTTGTTTTCGGTCTTCTAGTCCCTGCATTGCAGATCCATGCATTACATAAAACTCACATTTGTGGGTTTCAAACCTTTATTTTTATGTCTTATTTAGCGCAGCCCGTTTGTGCGGGGCTGCGCTGTGTTTAAACATCGCCAATCGCCGAAAAAAAATATTTTTTTTCATGTTTGCATTGGGTTCCCATGCCAATGGCCACGTATTTGGCCATTGGCATGCTGACTGCAACATATGCACACTTTATTTGGAGCTGTCATGACTCCGTTGTGTTATTTGCATTAACGTACTCAGTTGTCAACTGAGTACATTTCTGCACCTAACACGACTCTTACATGGGCTGGTTTCAGCTTCGTGGATCGCTAATCTACCTCATTTGCATGCCTTTCGGCTGCAAGTGAGGTGATTAGCATATCCACGCCCTGCCCGTGTAAGAGTCGTTTTAGCTGGTCTCTTTCACGGGATTTCGGGCTGTTCCTGGATCGCGATGGCTGCATGGAGTCTTACACGACTCTTAGACTCCGTGCAAGCCATCGTGAATCCTGCCCTATGTCTTGGAGGGAAAACTGTGATCTTTTATTGTTTGCAGTACCACACCTTCTGGTTCATCTGAAGTGCGTGGGTACAGTGTGGAGACGTGTTCACCACATAGTAGTGATGTGTCAGATAACATTATTTTGTTTTCTAATGCTTATTTTCTTTTTTACTACTTTTGTTAATAATCTCTACATTCTCACACTGGCAAGGAACTCAAAGTGCAGACTTAATGCCCTGTGTCTTGGGAGATGAGAGCAGTGTTTCTGACTCATATGGAGATTGTCAGATAAGTTTAAACATGGATTTCATACATGCTCTTCTTGAAAGGAGATGGTAGTCGATGGACAAGGGTTATCGTTACAGAAGTACTAATGTATTTAAAATGGGAAACTTATGTCCTTGTCTTAGATATCCCTGTGAGAGATAACTTGTCATCAGTGAAGTTAGACCTACTGAGATGCCCAAGAGTTTGTGTTTGACCCACATTCTACAATCAAGTACTGTAGGTGAATGCTGATCACCAGATTGCTTGTGTGTGTGTGTGTGTGTGTGTGTGTGTGTGTGTGTGTGTGTGTGTGTGTGTGTGTGCGTGCGCACACACACGTGCTGGCGTGCATGTGTGCATATGTTCCTTGACTGACTGACATCCTGGCTTGAATTAGTTTTCTTTTCCTTGTACACAATGCTAGGATAGGCTTTGCCTCCCCACAGCACTAAAATTATTTAAGCTGCTAATCACAGAGTGAATAAAAAAACATTGTCTAGCCATTCTCAATAAGAGTGCTTCTCTCAGGTTTTTTTAATACTGGGCTAAACCATGATCTTTCAGAAATTGTTCGCAATTTTATACTTCCTTTGATTCTCCTTTGCGACATGTTATGCATGTACCTCTTCAGCGAGAGCAGCTACTTGTGATACCACATGCAACAGTTTAATATGTATGACTGGTCTGGAAATAGTAAGGCAACAATCTTCCAATATGCGTGGGTCGACCGAGATTATTGGATCCTGCAATACACTGGCTCTTGTCATTTGGGAGTGGCATTTTAAAATTTCACTGGGGAGAGATTTGTGAAGTAAAGCTCTGCACATGTAGTGTACTAAAAAGACATTCTTTATTGTCCTGCTCTTCAAACAGGCCGTTAATGTGAAAGCAGAGTCCTTATGTTAGACTTAAATGCTAATTCGTACTCAACCAGAACAATATTATTTGAGGATTCTTTTTAACAGATTCTTAACCCCCTTTCCAATACAGTTTTAGTTTGAAAAGAAATGTGAGCTGTGCATTTCTGTAACCATTTGCCTCGTGTTGCTGACTTCCTGTTTGTAGGCCTTCCTCAGATGCTGTAATTGTATGTAATCTTTATATTTTCTAGTTCTGCCATATCTGAGCCAGGTAGTATCCCCTTGTCCTTTTTTTTTTTTTGTATTTGTTGCATGATTTTGATGTTTATTTCTTAAATAACCTTTCACAAGCCCTTTCCTCTTTGCTTCTTTTGTCATAAGATGTGATTGTAGTATAATATCTTAATGACAGATGTTTACAGCTGGTTGCCTAAGCTGTGTCCCACTTTATACTGGATCCAGGAAGAACTCAGTGGCCAAGAGGGTTTTGTATCTCAATATGAATTATTCTTGCAAGTGATTTTTGCGGGGTTTTTCCTTTAAGATTATCTAATATGGGAATGGTCAATGGTGTCTGGTAATGTATCAGAGGGGCTGATATGACCTAGATTATATAATGCAACACATTCTTTGTTTTCTGATTTCTTTTGCTGCTTAGTGAAGTTATGAAAGCTTGATCTTTGACAATCAGTGAGGTTCAGTGTGGCTTGCCAGTCAGTGATAAAAATATTCTAGGATCATAATATATGATATTGGAGTATTTGTGATCTAGTTAGTAGTTATGCAAGTAGAGCTACCTTACTCTTTCAGTTTTGGAGTGATGATAGTGAAGAGGGGAATCACTGTTGGCAAGTTATATTGGTGGATACTGATGCTGAGGGAGTCTGTTGTACAGAAAATATTTCACCACCTATTATTCCTTTTAAAGTAATTCCATGTACTAGAGATGAATGGTCAGCCTGTATTAGAGTTTAGCTGTGAATCCAGTATGACATAAATGTCTAGATATCGGTCATTGCGGGGATTAGTCATTGTAATTTTGTGAATGCTTCGTGCATTAATGTGTTGTACTTCTATTAGCATTGCAGACATTTATGCAGGTATATTTGGCGCAGCTGTAGCATGGATTTTATTAGACATGATGCAGAGGCCTGGGCCTGACTGTACATCACCAGATATGACATGTCTGACTCAATAAGATATCTTGCTTTTCTTTGGATGACTTGGGTGGTGTTTCTGATTTAATAAGGCATTAGTAACATTGTGTTGATCTATTGTGATCTAAAGTTTATTAATCTTTGGGCGAGGAATTATTTATTTAAATAAATAAATAAATATTTATTTGACATTTGTTAACCAGGATAGTCCTAGCAGAAGCCCTTTTTCAGTGGAGAACTGGGGAGAAAAGTTCCTTAGTAAGATATGTTATTACATCGCAATATCTAGTAAGGTACAATAGTAAAATGCTTTAAATACTATATGCAGGCAAAACGGATATAACACATTAAGACACAGATCACAATGACTAGTAAGATACAGTAGTAGAAAACATCAATACTATATGCAGATTTTACAGATTAACACAATATTATACACATCTATTTTACAGTGATTTTTGGTATAACCAGCGGTTCAAGGAGTAGAATTAAACAGCATTTGTTAACTAGAATGCAAGGAAGAAGTCCTGTTAGTAGGGAGTTAATTAGGAGATGAAACAGCTTACAGAGTTGGAGATTAAGCATGCAAATATGTTTTTGATGGGAGGTAAGGTAGTGGAAATAGTAATATAGGAGACTATGGTAAATAATAAATGGAAGAGAAGATAAAGTTAGTGAGGAGGTTAGGTAAGGAGTATAGTGGAGATCAGTACAAGCAGAGCTGGGCAAAGAAGCAGCAGCTGGGATGATATGTTAGAGACTAGATAAAAGCATAGTAAGAAGAGAGAGCGAGAACTGGATTATGGAAGAGGGTAGAGAGTTCAAGTAGTATATTTACAATGCCATGTCCAGGTAGTATTTCAGTAATCCTTTAGAGCTTTCTTGAAGTCATGAGTCTGGTTTATTTTTCGTAGAGACATGGGAAGTTTGTTCCATGAGAGGGCTGCTAAATAGCTATACAGTGTTTGTCCAAAAGTGCTCTTGGGTTTGTAGATTTCTAGGTGATATTGATCAGAGCTCCTTAGAATTCAATGTGGGGGGGGTGTAGAGGGAGACTAAACTGGAGATGTTAGGGCAGGAGGGGGTGTTGTACACGATGGAGTGAATGAAGGTAAGCTGTGGAAGTAGAAAGAATTCCTTATTTCTAGGCATAACCGTGAGTAGAGGTAAAAATGTTACAGAAGGGACGAGACTCTGGTAGTGGTGAAGCTTGTAGCTGTGAGTAGCCTGAGGTAGGCTGGCTAAGTCCAGTGGAATGCCAAGATTGATACATCCATAAAAAGGATGTGGAAGGGAATTCGTAATTGGAGTTTTTAAAAGTTCAGATGCATCAATAAGGCCTGGAGATGTATATATGTATGTATGTATGTATTTATTTATTTGATTATATAGTTTATTTAACTGGTAAACTATTCCTTATCTTTGTCAGGCCTGAGCATAGATATTGTAAATGTTAACATAAAAACAACTGGTTGTTTGAGTATAAGTGAGAGGTGATACATTTAACATTTAAATGGATCTCGCTTTTTCAAGATTTTGTCAGCATGCTGGCCATCATTTCCTCAGTTCTTAGGACTTTCTGTTCACATCACTAACGGTCACATGTTCTTATCTTCACTGAACTGTTTATATTGTGCCATTGTTTTGCAAGTGAATGTCCTTCAGCAATGCTATTTGGAAATCTGCTACTACCCACTGCTGTTACAAAAGGTAAAACTAATATCCGATGTAATCCAAGTAGAATATAAAGACTGCCACAAACAGTTGTGTTTATTTTTTGTAGTGCATTATATTTGCTGTGGAACTTTTTTAATGTGCGTTTGCATAGAGATCTATTTGAATAATCAAATATTTCAAATGTAACTTTAGATGATAGAGTCATTTGAGACACAGTAAGACACACGATTGAAGAACTGATAATTTTATTTCTTGAACTCCCAAGTATGAGTTTGCTTTTCTCTCACATGAAAACTTGAAGAAAACACATGCAGTGTAATGTCTTAAATGATTTGCCTCATAGTAGTGTGCACGTTTTATTATCCTCTTAAAGTAGTGTGCACCTTTTATTAAATATTAAATTATTTGGTTTAAATTGCAGTTATTACAAGTTCCATGTATTACCTCATAACTTATATGTGTGTGGTTTTGGAAGGTGTTTTAGAAATTAATTGCTGCAAATCACTATGTATTTTCTCACTGCAGAATTAAAGTAAGCTAAAGCTTGTTTTGGAGTCACACAAATTCCATTTTTTCTGTTAAACTTTATGATGATATTTGTTTGAACCAAAATGTTTGAATAATATTTCATTGGTGCATAGGTTGTTACTAGGCTAACAACTACGAGAGCCCTTACAAGCCTAGCCCTGCACCCCAAATCATTTGGGTCCAAAGTATCATAAGGGAGAAGGGGGGCAGTTAGTAGACAAGTTAATTATAATATAATTGAATAAGATTGGAACTTATTTTAAAAATGTTACTAATAACTGTTGATTCAGTTATAAGAATAATTGAAATCTGAGCTAAAATATCTACAATCTATACAGGGTATGCCAAACCTCTCAAGAAAATCTTGTTAATAATTAGATAATCAAATTTCTTATGATGTAGTCCAGATTTCTCTCAAAGAGAAACATATTATGACAGGTTAGCATCCATATATTTTTCCAGGAATAAGGACAGGTCAGGCCAAAATGTGTGTTTAAAATATATCATGTTAGCTGTCATTGTAATTGTATTAAATGTTTTCATAGACAGTATTGGTTGCATTCAAAAATTCAGAGAAATTCAGCATAATAGATTGTTCTGTAGTTTGTAGATGTTGTTTATGAACAACAAGTAGGAAAGAGCGGAGAAGTGGCAATTGATCTTACTAATACAGGAAGGGCTTTCAACATTATATAGTGCTAAATTACGGTTAACTAAGCATTTTATTTTATCCTTGAGCAAATAATTTAAAAAAAAAATTCTGTTAACATAGTCTAGTCATAAAATGTGTTGCCATTCAGCTGTGGCCTCTAATTTACATGCATGTCAAACGCTGCTATCTCTGTTGTATATTGTCTCTCTTGTTGTTTCTAAAATAAAGACGACTTTTTACATGCACTTAGGTTCCTAGGTAGGTACTAGGCTATTGGCCCTAGGGCCTATATAAGCCTAGCCAAAAAGGTAACCTGGCTTTCACCACCCAAGAAAATTATTTTCCTATGCCTCTGTCGAGCTGTGGATAGTGATAATGATGATACCTGTGTAATGGCACGGGTAGGTGTGCCAGGGTCTGTCATTGGTCAGCCAATTGACACTACACAGCTGTCGACCCCATCAATGTGCACAGTCATCCTGCCAATACATCCTTTGTCACCAATGTCCCTAGGTGATGGGCAGGATACAGTGGGCGTTGACCAGGGTAATGTGGTATCGGTGGCACATGCATCCCCACACAACAGCCATGGCCAGGGTCCTGACATGGTACCACTCAGGCAGATGTCCAGGGGTTCTCGTGGGAGCATCCGTGGGCGTACCGCCCCTGTCAGACGTGCCCACAGAGGTCTTTCAACCTCAGCTATGTTTCAGGCTGTAATGCAGGCACAGTCACGTATGGAACGGTACACCAGACAGGGTCTGAGGGAGCTGAGAGCATGTCGCACAGCTGTGAGTGACAGTATGCTTGATGTTGCGGCTGCCATCCGTAACTTCACCGAGGTCATTGACAGACATTGGGAGAACACATTAGATCTGTTCCACAACTACATGTCCATGAGCCAGGGCAATGGTGGACGGTTGAGGCATCGACGTGGCCATATGCCAGCAACAGCAGCAGTTGGCAGCCGTCGTGGACGACAACAGACCCGCGGCCACTCACATAGTGCCAGCAGCAGCCCCAGCAATGCTGGGTCTGTGCTGTCATCAGACCGCCCCAGGAGACCACGTGCACGTGGCTGTGGACAGTCCCGACAGGGACCTGCCTCCAGTCACCAACCAGCTGTTTCTGATGACAGTACCCAGTCTGGCTTAGTACCTGATACGGTCCGTAGCACCCCTGCCAGGCACAGGTGCCATGTCCGTGGCCTCAGACAGTGATCTGTATGACCTGGCAGATACAGTCTGTGGCTGTCCACAAACACCTGTATATGGCAGCCATGAGGTGGGACTGTGTGCATGCATACACACATGCAATTTGAGAACACCTAGGGCTACTGCATACACGCACACACTGCATCAACATTGCCCCATCTTGTACTGTTGTCCCTCACCAACACACAAACAGACATGTCAATTGTTTGTATCAGTGGCAGACTCAGGTATACCAGGTACACACCCTGTGCATATGATGAAACTGTGCCACCTCCTGCAATCTGTAACATCGGTGCAGGAACAGGTTAACATTGTGCTGATGCACAGGGTGACTACATAGAAGTGTTGTAATAGTATAATGTTAAAACAGTACAGTATAATGATATCATTGTGGGTATATCCCAGCATGCCTGATGCAGTTACAGTATGAATGTCATTGTATTGTTTTGTACACCCATAGTAATTACCATAGTGTACTGTCTGCGCATCTTTGCATACTGGTGGTGAGGCTGTCAAGAGATGGCCACCTACATAGGTAGCACAGGGGATATGAATATGTACATATTGATACTCAATGATGGTCATGTCAACTGCGAGTTGCATGCTGTCCACACTCGACTCTGCAATGAGGATGTTTGAGGATGTTGATATCTGTGCAGTAATACACAACAGGTTCAAGACTCACAAGAGCACACTAACAGTACAAGGTCACACCTCATACCATGCATGACAGCACCAAAACACAGAACGAACTATGACAGGAGGGAGAGTCTCCATACATGTCAAGGATACTGTGGTGCCAGGACAGGTAGCATACATCATACTAAGTCTGGAACTGCTGAGTGAGAGCTCAGTGTCTTTTATTTGACATGTCTATTATTACAGGTATGAGCACTTGGGTATCAGGCCAGTTATTCAACATTACGAAGGTACGTGGTCTATACACTTGTGGGGGGTGGCCCTGGACCCAGCCCATCTGACCTGTGAATGTCTGGGTACAGGCTTATAGTGCCTGCATATATGCACTGTTACCTACTGGAAGTCATACACCTTGTTTGTTGTAGCATAGTCTACATACAGGCCTGCTAACTGTAGCTTTGTTTGTATGCATGTTTGCTTGTTATGTTCCTGAAACACTGATTCCACCTGCAGTGCAGATTTACAGTGCCTCTGTGGATCCCTAGTGACATCTGTATTGCTTACTGTACTGATGTCCATGTCTCACTTGACAGAACATCACTGTTTGTCCTGTTTGCATGTAGGTTGCCTGTAACACATTGCATATGACTTACCTCGCATTTGCTCAAGACAGCATTCATATATGCCAGCACTAACAAATCAGGAGCACTACACCCTCACATACTCACCTTGAGTACCTTGTTCCCCATTGGCCCTATGTGTCGTTACTTAGTATGGGATTCACAATGCTGTGGTAGCATGTGCAAAGGTCACTTGTCAATATACTCTCTGGTCCACTTGGTAAATTTGTGAGTCATGTGGCAATGTTACAGCTGCCTCATGTACACAGACAACCCTCTCCCCTTCTCATACACTTACAACACATGTGAGAGATGCAACCACATAGCCAAACTGGGGGCTAAGCTCTCTTAACTCAGTACTGGCATACCCTGTCAGGTGGAGTGGGATACTACAGTGAATACAGTACCAGTCTCACATAGACCTGCCATGACCGCAATCCAAACACAGAAACACACAGATACATTCTTGGACTCTCAGAATACCATCCTGCCTGAGCAGCTGATACCTGCAAAGCAGACACACAAGCAAATGTTAAGCAAGAGCAGAGCACGTGCAACACATAGCTCACAAAGCCTGTGTGCCAAACAGTCACAGGCCATACGGCTTGACAACACACCTGCTAAAGTTGTATGAGGTACCTCTATCGTCAGGTACACTGAGGTCCTGCTCACCAGGCTGAACAAGGTGAAGGTCACGCTGAGATGCCCGTCGGGCACTATGATCCACCACATAACACAAGCATACAGATCACTCCAAGGCATGTAGAAATATGACTCAGTCATTGTCTGTGCCGGTGTGTATGACCTGTAACGCACCTCCCTGGACTACGTGTTAGGGGACATAGAGGGGCTGTCTGAGCTTGTGGCACAGGCTGGTATGACCCTGACATTGAGTAGCATCTTACCCTCACCAAGAATGCTGCCACAATATGTAGGCAGAATGATCAGTTTCTACAATTACTGTATGTTTTGGTGACATTCAAAGGGGATCCAATGCCTGTCAGTGTGGGATTACATGCTGGACAAGCCACAATGCTTTGCTTGGGACAGCTTGCACCTGTCACCCATGGGCCGTTGTATATTGGCAGAGGCTGTTGCTACACACATAGTGCCTTTGTATGCAAGGCTGACATTACATAGCCACCTACTTAGGTATCACACGGGATAGGACACTAATAGTAATGCTACTCAACAGCAGCAGTGTAAACCTCAAGATGCATGCAGTGGAAACTGTCCTTAGCATGGGGTACAGCAGTATCCGTGAAGTAACAGACTCCTGGTACAAGGCTCCCAGGTGCACACCATCACTGCCAGGTCATACCTCATACCATGCTTGTCATCCCCTACACATGCATCAAACCAGAACAGGGGGGATGTATCCAAAGGCACCTCAGATACACACACCCCCAGGTTGGTGGCACAGCACAAAGCATCAGAGCCTATCCATGTGCAACTAACAGTGGGTTAGACTGCCTTCAGGTTCATAACCTGGCACACACCACCCTCCCATACCCAGGAAACCCACTTGGCCTGCCTGACAACACTGGGAATATGACAGTCTCTACAAACACCATTATATGGGTGGACTGCGGCTACCCAAACATGGAGTGTGAGCATTACTCTAGCTCCAAGACCTTATCTGAAGGGTTCTTAGCATTCATTCCCTGCATTGCTATGGAACAACTTGTTACCACTCCCACAAGAGGTGACAACATGCTGCACCTGTTCATCACCAACATGTGGACTATATGCTCCAGACCAGTCATGTATCCCTCGCTGGTGGGATGACACCATCTACAGCCCACACTGTATATTCACATACCACATGCAGCCCCTGCACAGAACACCACAGTCATACAGTTGTCTAATGCATATTCCATTTATTCACATGAGGCTGGCTTCGGACATGGGAACTATTGAAGTTCATAGGTACATATGTGTAGGTGGCACACACATACATCATGTGTGCAATGACATTACTGATATAATGTATGTTGTGCAATATTGGGAACAACACCCCACACACATGGACAGACTGTGTGACAAAATTACACATGGCGTTTGTAGGATACAAACCCCAACCTACCTATGTTATTACACTTGTGAAAGACACAGTAGCAGAGTGTGCTGTTCAAATTACTGGGAGGATTGCTTTCTCTTGCTGTACTTATAGGGTGCTGACATCATCAGTGTTTAGACAGTGGAATATGCAGCATGTGTTTTGTAGTAATAATTGCCAAAAGGGACGTTTCTTTTACACATAGCATTGCACACACACTGCTCCCTCCCACACAGTCACACACACACTGAGCACTTGCAGGATTCAAACCCCTACCTAACTCTGTTATGACACTTGTGAGAGACGCAGTAGCAGAGCGCGCTATTTAAATTACTGGGAGGATTGTTTTCTACTGCTGTACTTATAGGGTGCTGACATCATCAATGTTTAGACAGTGGAATATGCAGCATGTGTTGTGTAGTAATAGTTGCCAAAAGGGACATTTCTCTTACACATAGCATTGCACACACACTACTCCCCCCCACACAGTCACACACACTGAGCACTTGCAGGATTCAAACCCCTACCTAACTGTGTTGTGACACTTGTGAGAGATGCAGTAGCAAAGCGCGCTATTCAAATTACTGGGTATCATTTCTGCTCCTGATATATGTATAGTGTGCTGACATCATTATGTATGAAGAGGTATGTACATCTGTTACTATCCATCAGTGCAGGGGAGAGTATATCTATGCATTAACTTTGCACAGGCACTGTGGCCTACTGTACTGCTGAGGCAGACGCCAAATACACTGTGGATAGCCTTCTGTATTCCCTAGGGACAACAGCCTAGTATTGCACTCTACGGCCATATGTTTACCTGTCAGATGCAAGTATCTGTTGCTCATATACTGATTGTGGGTCTTTATTGCCATAGCTTTCCCTATCTCTATGAACAACTTGTGTGGACAGTTGCATATGAGTGGGATCCAGTACTTTACTTATGTCTCTGCTGTAATTTCACTGTGTGCACTGGGCAGATTTCTGTATTGTGGGAGGTTCCTGTGTTAACACATACAAATGTCAGATATGTGTGTGCAACTGCTGAACTGTGACATGGCCTAAGTGTGTGAGCATGCCTAGTTCACAGTTTCTATGGCTTCTTGCTTGACACGTCTCATTAATCTAAGTGTGCGAGCATGCCCAGTGTGAACTTTACTTATGTTGGGATCTGTGGTCCACCACATTTGTGTTTGTGTGTGGACATCATCTAAATTTCACATGTACAGTTGAGTGTTGGACATCAGGTTGTGTTCTTACTACCCGACTGCTTTGTGTCTGAACCTAACACACATTATGCTTTGCCTGCAGGGTCGCCATGGGATAGTTTGCATACAGTTGTCAACATCCTTTCCTACTGACCAAACAGTTGTATTGTCGTATAGTGTACTGGTGCAGTGCTTTCACTGTGGTGGACAGTATCATTGGTTTCAGTCCTATCACTGCTTGTAATATTTATAGTGAGCACACCAGACTGATTGGGGGCCAGTTGTGCAGATATGACCATGTTGCATTTTGTTCAGATATGGACAGCATAGTACATGATTGTCCGACATTGTTAATGTATTCCACAACTTGTGTGGACAGTGACAAGCAATGGCCATGTGCCCTAGTCCATTTGTAATGCTAGTCAGAGAGTGTTTGTCCTTCAACACACATTTACTGGTGTTTGCCATGACATATGTCAAGGTTAGTGTGCTGTGCCTCTGTCTACCCGTGACATACAGGTGATAACCAGGGTACACCTACTATCTCCCATCCAGTTATCATGATTCCTCTGGATGACAGTCAATGAGGGACTCCCTGGATAACCTGTACTGGGAGTTTAGTCGTGAGTGGAGTGAGCTTCTGGGTTATTGACCAGTCGGTACAGCATGTCCTGTTTATGTCTGTGCTGGGGTTCAGGCCTGTCAGCTGCATAGGTCACCAGCATTCAGATTTTACATGGTGCCAAATTTCCATTGATACCAGCTTGGTCATGGCTTTATACATCAGGCACAGTTCACCTCCAGCCAGGCGGCATGGCACTGTGTGGAGCTGCAGTTTGTTTAATCAGGCGACACATGGCATCTGTTACAGCTCTGCGATCCTCCTGGTGGGGTTTTTGTGGGGTCTTTCCAGTTGATGCAGGTGTCTGCTAAGGTACATCCCTGAAGGGCCATTGTACACAAATTTGAGGCTGCTGATGGATGACTGGAGAGGCACATTGACCTACCCTGACCTAGCTGTGCTTACCTTCATGATTAGGTGGGTATGTGGTATGTTTCTGTAACCACTACAGACACATGGTTGTCACATGCAGGATATCTATCACCTTGTGTCCCCAGGTCTCTTATTGTTCCTGATGTACTTACTGGGTTAACACCTATGTGGTAATTTCTGACCATGTACTGTGTTTCCACAGGGGATGACTATACACTATTCTGCATTTAGCTTGTTGACATGGCTGTGGCACCACTTGTCTGTTTCTATGTGTGCCTTTTGTAGGTTGCTTGTGTCAGCTGGAGGGTCCGATATGGTGGGCAGTTTGTAGTCCTCTGTGAACCTGTTCAGACAGAGTCCTTCCATGTTGGCCTGTACCTATGTGACATATATAGCATACAAGGAGGTCCCAGGACCATGCCTTGTGGGATGCCAGTTGTACCTGGTTTGCAGTCTGACATGGCTGCAGCATGTCTGACCAGTTCAGTTCTGTCCTTGAGCTGGTTTGCAACCAATCTACTTGGATAGGGGTTTATAGTTGGGCTGGTGAGCTTATCTGTACCACCAACTAGGGTATTGTATGGAAGGGTTTAGCAAGGTCCAGATAGGCTGTGTGATCCACATTCCCCACATCAATGACCTTGGTGCACGTTTCACATCAGACATGTGTAAGGGGCAGGATCTGCCCTATGACAGCCACACTGGGTAGGGTCCAATATCTGTAGGTACCCATTCTCGTTATTCCTGGGATCCATGATCATCATCTCCATTACTTTGCCAACCTAGATAGTCAGGGTTGGGGGTGATAGTTTGCAATATCCATTCAGGCACCCCCTTTGTGGTGAGGGACCACTGTTGCTGTACACTGCTCTGTGGGTACATATCCTGTGGTAAGACTGATAGTGTGCAGTACTGCTATTTGGTGCTCCATTCTTCTTACAGTACTTGTTGGACATAACCCAGGACACCATCTGGTACCATTGATGCTGTGTGCTGTGCTTTGTAGATACTGGCTGTTACCTCAACATCTGCAACGTCAGGGGGACAGCACTCTGCTGGGATAGATATTTGGCAGTTAGGTGCTGGTGGGGAGTTTGCAAAGAATCTGTTGGGTAGGATGTTGGCAATGTGTGTGAGTTTGGTGTATTGTTTGTGATATTAGAGTGCTGCAGAGCATATCTGTGGTTTATCACCATGCTTCCTACAATCAGGTAGGACAGCTGTGTGATACAAATTGTGCTGGACACAAAGGAGTATCGTCATAGGTTCATAGGTTCATTCTAGGCTATCTGCCCTGGCCTTGTTTGAGCATGGACAGACTGTGTGTGAGTTTCGACACCCCTTGCAATGTGCATATTATGCCCATGTAGGGTTTACTTTACTAGATGTGACACAGGGATGGCCCCCAGTGTACACCTACTATCTCCCATGCACTTCACCAGATTTCTCTTGTTGAGTATGAGTGTGGAGCTCAGCCTATCATGGACTGGGATTCTGTTCCAGAGTGTAAGGATCCTCTGGGTTATGGATCTGTCCCTCCAGCACATCCTATTTATCTATGCGTGGAGGTTCAGATATCTCACTGTGGTGTCTCTGCTGGATTTGGGGTTTCTGCAGTGGAGCATGTCCATTCATTCTGGATTGGACATGGCCTTGCACATCAGGCATACATCGCCTCTGACTGGGCAGTATGCTTCTGAATTGGGCTGTGGTTTCTTCAGCCAGGCTGCAGATGTCAAATGTTTGGACCCTTTATCCTGTTGGTGAGGTACATTTGGGGTCTTTCTGACTGCTGCAGGTGTAAGGTAAGGTACATCCGAACTGGGGCATTGTGGTCACGTATGGGCCTGATAAGGGAAGAGTATGGGGGCACAGTGACCTCTCTTGATCTACATGTGCATCCTTTCATAATAAGGTGGGCAATATAGCAGGTCTTCCTGGCCACCTTGGCAATGTGAGTGTCACATGACCGGTTACCGTCCACTTGTGTCCCTAGGTCCCTGATTACTACTTCCATACATAATGGATTGCCACCTATGTCATACTTTGTGTGTGCCTTGTTTGGTATTTGTTGAGACATTCATACTCTGCAGTGTCTTCAGGAAGGCTGGCTGGGGTACCTGGGTTTTTGAGTGTGGCCTGTAGCAAGCTTCAAACAGGGACACAGTTTGAGCCACTGTTACTTGCCCGTGGATAGTCCATGCTGCTTCTTGCTGTGGTACCAGCCTGGGGGTGTGGTTATCCTTGACAATTACTGATAGCCGCACTCCTATTGTAGTTTGTTCCATGTTTTGGAGCTGTAGAGCTTGGTATGAGGCATAACCTGGTAGTATTAGGGTGCTCCTGTGGGCCTTGACCCAGGTTTCTGTTACAGAACAGATATTACCATTCTCCATGCTGTGGTGGGTTTGGTCTGCATGCACCTTGCAGGTGAGACTTCTGGCGTTGAGTAGCATTACGTCCAGGTTGTTATCCCTTGTGCTACCTATGGTGGTGGGTTTGTGTTTCCAGCCTTACCTATTCAAGGCACAGTGGGGTTGACAACAGCCTTTGCCAGTATCAACACAGCCAGGTGTGCTGGGTGCGTGCCATCCCTAGCAGGTGGGGCATCATGTCTTGCTCAGCATGTCAGCCCAGGCTGTCAGCCATGTGGTCCCCCTTGCTAACAGCAATACTTCAGCCAATTATTGTACTTGATCTTGTTGTCTTCATAGTATGGCGTCATGCTTGGTGAGGGTGAGATGTTAGGCAGGGTCTTCATGTTTGCATATACTAGATGGTGTTACATTGCTTAACACATGGCAATCATGCCTCAGGTGGTGCTGCAGGGCTGCCTCTGTCAGATGCACATACTACACTCCCTGTACATGTTTGAGAGCAGGTTGTGTCATGTTAGGCGTCCCTGTTACTATATGAGTGAGTCAGAGAGTGGTATCATTCCCAGAGTTCCTACTGAGCCAATGTATGTGCTATGCGTTGCCTCTTTGCCAAGGCCAGGGCATACTGGGCATGCCTCCTTCTGCCTACTGGGGCAGACTCAGGTTGTTCCTCCTCCGAGTCACGCTGTGCCTGTGATGGCCTTGGCAATGGTGGGGGGCTGTTTGTCCCGGCCCTATGCTGGTCCTGCTGCAACTGTTTTCGCAGAATCATATTATGTAGCATAGCACATAACATGACAATTTGGGTACATGTAGTTGGTGAGTACTGCAAGGCTCCACCAGATGTGTCCAAGCACCCGAACCATGACTTGAGCAGCCCAAACACATGCTCTATTACATTTCGTGTTTGTGCGTGTGCCTCATTTTGGCATTCTTGTTCAGGTGTGTGTGCGTTTCTGATGGGTGTCATCAGCCACAGCTCCAGTGCATATCCAGCATCCCCCACTAGGTGACCATGTGGGATGTCCCCATTGGCAAATGCCTGGTACAGCTGCGTCAAATGCCAGATATGGGAATCATGGTAGCTCCCAGGGCAGCCAGCACACACATTCATTATTATGCCCTGGGCATCACACACAACCTGGCAGTTGATGGATGGGAAACCCTTGTGGTTAATGTAGGCCCTACCCCGCTCACTGGCTGGTGCTTTTGTGCATATGTGCGTGCAGTCTATTGCACCCACTACCTCAGGGTATTCCGCTATTTGATGGAAGAGATGCATATTGCTGGCCAGTACCTCACGGGAATTGGGGAAATATACATGCTCACCGACATGTCCTGACATGGCATCCAGGAACTGGTGCAGTACCCTTGGAGGCTGATTCCTGTGATATCCCCATCATATCACCAGTTGGTCTCTGGAAGGTACCTGTTGCTAGTATTCTTAGGCCAACACATACCTTGGTTTCCACTGGGATGGGTTCCCCTCTGTTGATTCTGTGTGTGAGGCGTGGCCTGCACAGCTCAACAATTTGCTGCAGGAGGTCTCTGTCCACTCTATAGAGCTCCACTATCTCCATCTCATGTAACCCCTGGCAGGTGGCCCTGGGCCTGTACACTCTTCTCTGTCTCCTCACTGTGGGTTGTCTGGCAGCATTTGCATTGTCACCACCCTCAGCAAGTCTCCTATGTCTCCTTATAACAGCTATGGCAGCCCCTAGCATGTTTGGTCTGAGTGCAGCTTTTTCAGTTTTCACTTCTACTAGCTTACTCCTGTCTTGCAGTGTCTCTTGAGAGAAACATACCGCAATGCTGTTTGCAGTGTTTTTAAGTACTGAGCTGGGCTAGTATTCTGCCTGTGTGATTGCCTGCTTCTAATTGTTTTCACCTGCTAGCTCTACCAGTATTCCCTGCTAGCTTTCTACTGTTTCTTCTGCTTCCTTTTTCCTCTCTGTTTCCTCTGGGGGGAGCAGCGCACATACCAGCGAAAACACGCTCACAGTGGCTACTATGCACGCACACATGCTTACACGGACTAGAATCTGCTTATTCGGGTTAAAACGCACGCACACCAGCGCAAACAGGTTAATGGATCTTTACACAAGCTCCTACATACTTACTCTGCCTTACACGCGCGCACTCTGTCTTACTCGTGCCTCCCAGTGCACACACGCGCACGCATACACGCACAACAAGAAACTTTTGGTGTTGGCCACAGTGTACACCTTCCATTTCTTGACTTTCCCATGCTTATCTGTTGACACTCCTCTTTTTATGCTGTGTGACATCTTTCACATACCACTTTGCTCCAATGAGCTTGATTTCTTCTTGACATTTCCCCCCTGTAATGTCACCTATCTCCTACTCTGTTACTCCCCCTTATCTAACTCTTACACTACACGGAATGTGCTCATTTGCTATGTGACAGTGTGATTCACTATCCTGCCACTCATTTACATAGGATTGCCTATTAATGCTTAGTTACATGTCTTACACTCAGCTTCCGCCCTTAGCAATCACTAGACGGTAGCCATGTTGTTTTCGGTCTGCTAGTCCCTGCATTGCAGATCCATGCATTACATAAAACCCACATCTGTGGGTTTCAAACCTTTATTTTTATGTCTTATTTAGCGCAGCCCATTTGCGCGGGGCTGCGCTGTGTTTAAACATCGCCAATCACCGAAAAAAAAATTTTTTTTTTCATGTTTGCATCAGGTTCCCGTGCCAATGGCCACATATTTGGCCATTGGCATGCTGACTGCAACATATGCACACTTTATTTGGAGCTGTCATAACTCCATTGTGTTATTTGCAGTAACGTACTCAGTTGTCAACTGAGTACATTTCTGCACCTAACACGACTCTTACACGGGCTGGTTTCAGCTTCATGGATCGCTAATCTACCTCATTTGCATGCCTTTCGGCTGCAAGTGAGGTGATTAGCATATCCATGCCCTGCCCGTGTAAGAGTCGTTTTAGCTGGTCTCTTACACAGGATTTCGGGCTGTTCCTGGATCACGATGGCTGCATGGAGTCTTACACGTCTTTTAGACTCCGTGCAAGCCATCGTGAATCCTGCCCTATGTCTTGGAGGGAAAACTGTGATCTTTTATTGTTTGCAGTACCATACCTTCTGGTTCATCTGAAGTGTGTGGGTACAGTGTGGAGACGTGTTTACCACATAGTAGTGATGTGTCAAATAACATTATTTTGTTTTCTAATGCTTATTTTCTTTTTTACTACTTTTGTTAATAATCTCTACATTCTCACACTGACAAGGAACTCAAAGTGCAGACTTAATGCCCTGTGTCTTGGGAGATGAGAGTAGTGTTTCTGACTCGTATGGAGATTGTCAGATAAGTTTTAACACGGATTTCATACATGCTCTTCTTGAAAGGAGATGGTAGTCGATGGACAAGGGTTATCGTTACAGAAGTACTAATGTATTTAAAATGGGAAACTTATGTCCTCGTCTTAGATATCCCTGTGAGAGATAACTTGTCATCAGTGAAGTCAGACCTACTGAGATGGCCAAGAGTTTGTGTTTGACCCACATTCTACAATCAAGTACTGTAGGTGAATGCTGATCACCAGATTGCTCGTGGGTGTGCGTAGTGTGTGTGTGTGTGTGTGTGTGTGTGTGTGTCTGTGTGTCTGTGTGTCTGTGTGTCTGTGTGTCTGTGTGTGTGTGTGTGTGTGTGTGTGTGTGTGTGTGTGTGTGTGTGTGTGTGTGTGCGCACACACACATGTTGTCACCTTAGCCTGCATGTGTGCATATGTTCCTTGACTGACTGACATCCTGGCTTGAATTAGTTTTCTTTTCCTTGTACACATTGCCAGGATAGGCTTTGCCTCCCCATAGCACTAAAATTATTTAAGCTGGTAATCACAGAGTGAATAAAAAAACATTATCTAGCCATTCTCAATAAGAGTGCTTCTCTCAGTTTTTGTTAATACTGGGCTAAACCATGATCTTTCAGAAATTGTTCGCAATTTTATACTTCCTTTGATTCTCTTTTGTGACGTGTTATGAATGTACCTCTTCAGCGAGAGCAGGTACTTGTGATACCACATGCAACAGTTTAATATGTATGACTGGTCTGGAAATAGTAAGACAACAATCTTCAAATATGTGAGGGTCGACCGAGATTATTGGATCCTGCAATACACTGGCTCTTGTTATTTGGGAGTGGCATTTTAAAATTTCACTGGGGAGAGATTTGTGAAGTAAAGCTCTGCACATGTAATGTACTAAAAAGACCTTCTTTATTGTCCTGCTCTTCAAACAGGCCGTTAATGTGAAAGCAGAGTCCTTATGTTAGACTTAAATGCTAATTCGTACTCAACCAGAACAATATTATTTGAGGATTCTTTTTAACAGATTCTTAACCCCCTTTCCAATACAGTTTTAGTTTGAAAAGAAATGTGAGCTGTGCATTTCTGTAACCGTTTGCCTCGTGTTGCTGACTTCCTGTTTGTAGGCCTTCCTCAGATGCTGTAATTGTATGTAATCTTTATATTTTCTAGTTCTGCCATATCTGAGCCAGGTAGTATCCCCTTGTCCTTTTTTTTTGTATTTGTTGCATGAGTTTGATGTTTATTTCTTAAATAACCTTTCACAAGCCCTTTCCTCTTTGCTTCTTTTGTCATAAGATGTGATTGTAATATAATACCTTAATGACAGATGTTTACAGCTGGTTGCCTAAGCTGTGTCCCACTTTATACTGGATCCAGGAAGAACTCAGTGGCCAAGAGGGTTTTGTATCTCAATATGAGTTATTCTTGCAAGTGATTTTTGCAGGGTTTTTCCTTTAAGATTATCTAATATGGGAATGGTCAATTGTGTCTGGTAAGGTATCAGAGGGGCTGATATGACCTAGATTATATAATGCAACACATTCTTTGTTTTCTGATTTCTTTTGCTGCTTAGTGAAGTTATGAAAGCTTGATCTTTGACAATCAGTGAGGTTCAGTGTGGCTTGCCAGTCAGTGATAAAAATGTTCTTATATCGTAATATATGATATTGGAGTATTTGTGATCTAGTTAGTAGTTATGCAAGTAGAGATACCTTACTCTTTCAGTTTTGGAGTGATGATAGTGAAGAGGGGAATCACTGTTGGCAAGTTATATTGGTGGATACTGATGCTGAGGGAGTCTGTTGTACAGAAAATATTTCACCACCTATTATTCCTTTTAAAGCAATTCCATGTACTAGAGATGAATGGTCAGCCTGTATTAGAGTTTAGCTGTGAATCCAGTATGACATAAATGTCTAGATATTGGTCATTGCAGGGATTAGTCTTTGTTATTTTGTGAATGCTTTGTGCATTAATGTGTTGTACTTCTATTAGCATTGCAGACATTTATGCAGGTATATTTTGTGCAGCTGTAGCATGGATTTTATTAGACATGATGCAGAGGCCTGGGCCTGACTGTACATCATCAGATATGACATGATCATCAGATATGACATGTCTGACTCAATAAGATATCTTGCTTTTCTTTGGATGTCTTGGGTGGTGTTTCTGATTTAATAAGGCATTAGTAACATTGTGTTGATCTATTGTGATCTAAAGTTTTTTAATCTTTGGGTGAGGAATTATTTATTTAAATAAATAAATATTTATTTGACATTTGTTAACCAGGATAGTCCGAGCAGAAGCCCTTTTTCAGTGGAGGCCTGGGGAGAAAAGTTCCTTAGTAAGATATGTTATTACATCGCAATATCTAGTAAGGTACAATAGTAAAATGCTTTAAATACTATATGCAGGCAAAACGGATATAACACATTAAGACACAGATCACAATGACTAGTAAGATACAGTAGTAGAAAACATCAATACTATATGCAGATTTTACAGATTAACACAATATTATACACATCTATTTTACAGTGATTTTTGGTATAACCAGCGGTTCAAGGAGTAGAATTAAACAGCATTTGTTAACTAGAATGCAAGGAAGAAGTCCTGTTAGTAGGGAGTTAATTAGGAGATGAAACAGCTTACAGAGTTGGAGATTAAGCATGCAAATATGTTTTGATGGGAGGTAAGGTAGTGGAAATAGTAATATAGGAGACTATGGTAAATAATAAATGGAAGAGAAGATAAAGTTAGTGAGGAGGTTAGGTAAGGAGTATAGTGGAGATCAGTACAAGCAGAGCTGGGCAAAGAAGCAGCAGCTGGGATGATATGTTAGAGACTAGATAAAAGCATAGTAAGAAGAGAGAGCGAGAACTGGATTATGGAAGAGGGTAGAGAGTTCAAGTAGTATATTTACAATGCCATGTCCAGGTAGTATTTCAGTAATCCTTTAGAGCTTTCTTGAAGTCATGAGTCTGGTTTATTTTTCGTAGAGACATGGGAAGTTTGTTCCATGAGAGGGCTGCTAAATAGCTATACAGTGTTTGTCCAAAAGTGCTCTTGGGTTTGTAGATTTCTAGGTGATATTGATCAGAGCTCCTTAGAATTCAATGTGGGGGGGGTGTAGAGGGAGACTAAACTGGAGATGTTAGGGCAGGAGGGGGTGTTGTACACGATGGAGTGAATGAAGGTAAGCTGTGGAAGTAGAAAGAATTCCTTATTTCTAGGCATAACCGTGAGTAGAGGTAAAAATGTTACAGAAGGGACGAGACTCTGGTAGTGGTGAAGCTTGTAGCTGTGAGTAGCCTGAGGTAGGCTGGCTAAGTCCAGTGGAATGCCAAGATTATGATACATCCATAAAAAGGATGTGGAAGGGAATTCGTAATTGGAGTTTTTAAAAGTTCAGATGCATAAATAAGGCCTGGAGATGTATATATGTATGTATGTATGTATGTATGTATGTATTTATTTATTTGCTTATTTAGTTTATTTAACTGGTAAACTATTCCTTATCTTTGTCAGGCCTGAGTATAGATATTATACACGTTAACATAAAAACAACTGGTTGTTTGAGTATAAGTGAGAGGTGATACATTTAACATTTAAATGGATCTCGCTTTTTCAAGATTTTGTCGGCATGCTGGCCATCATTTCCTCAGTTCTTAGAACTTTCTGTGTCACATAACTAATGGTCACATGTTCTTATCTTCACTGAACTGTTTATATTGTGCCATTGTTTTGCAAGTAAATGTCCTTCAGCAATGCTATTTGGAAATCTGCTACTACCCACTGCTGTTACAAAAGGTAAAACTAATATCCGATGTAATCCAAGTAGAATATAAAGACTGCCACAAACAGTTGTGTTTATTTTTTGTAGTGCATTATATTTGCTGTGGAACTTTTTTAATGTGCATTTGCATAGAGATCTATTTGAATAATCAAATCTTTCAAATGTAACTTTAGATGATAGAGTCATTTGAGACACAGTAAGACACACAGACAGTATTGGTTGCATTCAAAAATTCAGAGAAATTCAGCATAATAGATTGTTCTGTAGTTTGTAGATGTTGTTTATGAACAACAAGTAGGAAAGAGCGGAGAAGTGGCAATACTAATACAGGAAGGGCTTTCAGCATTAAATAGTGCTAAATTACGGTTAACTAAGCATTTTATTTTATCCTTGAGCAAATAATTTAAATTAAAAAAAAAAATTCTGTTAACATACTCTAGTCATAAAATGTGTTGCCATTCAGCTGTGGCCTCTAATTTACATGTATGTCAAACGCTGCTATTTCTGTTGTATATTGTCTCTCTTGTTTGGAAGTAAGAAATGTTGTAAATATGTTTTCGCGCAAAAAAAAAATGTTTCTAAAATAAAGACTACTTTTTACATGCACTTAGGTTCCTAGGTAGGTACTAGGCTATTGGCCCTAGGGCCTATATAAGCCTAGCCAAAAAGGTACCCTGGCTTTCGCCACCCAAGAAAATTATTTTCCTATGCCTCTGTCGAGCAGAGCCCCAGAGGTGATCCCTGGGGTGAATTTCCTATTTCCCATCCAATCATCAAGATTTTTCTTGAAGAGTGCTAATGAGGAGCTTTGTTTGATATAGATAGGTAGTTTGTTCCAGAGTATGGGAAGTCTCTGGGACAGGAATCTATCCCTCCAGCCTGTTGTTTATTGTGGTGATAAGGTTTAGGTCCCTAGGGTGTGTAGCTCAGAGGGATTGGGATTTCTTTAAGTGGAGCATGTTCAACAGCTTAATATTATGGTCCTAGCTGCACCAATGAAGTTTAGATTTTTGGTTTAAATAATTTTGGAAATAATTAGGGATAATAAGCCTACTATGATAAAAGAATTTTGTCCCGGTCCCCTTCAATAACACACATCACACCAAATGACATTTGACGACCTTTATTAGATTTCCATAACATAGCTTTGATCACCAACTTTATTAATTACAACTATTCATGATATATAATTGATACTAGAATACAGCATAACATCCTTGTAATGTTAATCAGGGCACGTACCTACTCACCCTGCCCCAGTAAGCAGCGTCCATATTTCTACTCACTTTACTTATGAAGCAGTGTCCCATCTCACTTCATACACCATTCATTGTAATGTTAATCAGAGCAGTGTACCTACTCACCCTGCCCAACAAGCAGGGTCCATACCTCTGCTCCCTTACTTTACCTATGAAGCAGCGCCCCAACTCACTTCATATACCATCCATTGAATTACCATCCACCATCCTTACCTCAGCTTGCTTATCTATTCAGCAGGCTTCCTCCAACTACTCATTTCCTTTCCCTAGATCTTTGAAATGAACATCCAGACATCAGAGGGGGGGGGGGGACAGAAGAGGGCAAGCCTATCCCTCTTCTCTGCCAACCAGCCTGACCAGGCTGTTCCCCCTCCCTTCTACCCAAAATTGTTCAATCCACTTCCCACAAAGGGAAGGGTCAAGCCAAACATCATTTGGTGTACAATAATTACATGGACATTACCAGCCCTTGGCAATTACCTAATGCTTACCAAAGCCTCACCTGCCACTGGAGCAAGAATACTCCACCCCATTCACCAACACTAACAGACCCCTAGCAAGGAAGACCCCAGCTAACAATACATTGTGAAGTCCAATTCTGATACTTCCCAACAATTTCAAGCAAACAAGACATTACCTTGTGAGTACATATTCAGCTGCACTGCTGGAAAGCCAAACTTTTCATCCCCTCCATCAACTGCCACATTCCTCAGCCTTCAATCTTGCCTGTCGAGTCCACGTTCCTTTTGCCCATCACATAAAAACCACTCTGCACATCCCATCAGCCACCTCAGTGATCTGTAAAGAAAAGGACAAAATTAAATCCTCTAATATGTAGAGAAGGCTCCACCTTATACCCACCTATTCCAAGTTATAGTCACAGCATTCCAAGACTGCATCATCCAAAATAAATAGCCATATTCCAAGACATCTTCAAGGACATCCTGTCCTGCCAACCCAGGAAGGAATGTACCACCACCACTCGCATCTGTGACAAAGCTGCCATAACTGAAACTATGCTTCCAATTACTCTTATCAAATACCCAAGATAAATTTAACCATTAGTCGAGTATGTTAAAAATAACCCCCCCCCCCCCCATGAAGGGACCTATCAGTATGCACAACATGGCTAACCTTGCAATTCCAGAACACATCAATTAGCGCCCTAAATATTGGCTAATAGCTTTTATTGTTCACAAAATATACACATTTTAAAATTTTATACTGTTTGTTTAATTTGCAGAAATACAAGCTGTGTATAGGCTGTTAGAGGTGTGACATTCCACACCGCATAGGTGTTAGTGTGGTAGGGCAGCACTGAACCACTCACCATTATATTAAACACCAGTGTTAAATCTCCTAATGTGTAACACCCACACCTAAGCGACCAACCCTTCAGTTTATCACTGTCAACTCCCCTCCCTCTTTCCAGTTACCACTTCCTTGCTTTACCTTACGTCCTTTCCATCATAACTGTCTAATCCCAGCAGAATTATCTTTGTAACCATCTGCCTAATCACAAACCAGCAGGTGCATTAGTATGAATAAAACTGCTTCAGAAAACTGCATTTGTACATACTATTGTAATAATGAAAGCAGAAAGCCAAATGACCAGTTTATTTCAAGTTCAACAGCAACAAAATATAAAAGAAAAAATTTCATAAACACGCACATCCGAAACAAGTACCATGCAGTAGAAAGACTCTGGCACTCTGCATCATGCTGTGTGAGAACCCAAACTACAACATCATTCGAAGGCACAGCACACCTTCCTTCGACACTTGATCTACCCACCACCAAGGAAAGTCAGCAGAATATATATACCAGATAAGATTTCACCATCTCTATCATGACAGTCTGCAAAATGTGCATGTTTAAGTAGTACACACACAAATTCAACCATTACCCAGCTTGACCTTATTAGCAGCTCCAACTGGAATTATGGCATGAAACAGATATCAAGCTTAGTCATAATAGTAAAAGGGATGAAAAATGCATGATTAATCTCTATGTGATATCAGTTAGACCAGTTATACCATATAATTATTTCTATGAGTACCTGTAGGTCAACTTAGAAGTTTAGAATCTGTTCAGAGGAAATTTATGAAAATTACTACATAACTTGAGTTACATGAACATATGTAAGAGGCTTTGAATGTTTTGGTGAAACAAAATTCACGCTAATTATTAACACATCTGGCATACGCAAAAAGGAACCATTCAGCTGGACATCCCATAGCCTGCAAAACCATTCATGGCTGTTGTTCAGCACAAGTTCACCACCACAGGAAAGAAACAAACATCCTCAAATGTAGCCCAAACAACCTGAAAACAAGGACCAGCCCAAAACTGAAACCTACAAAGCAAAATGAAAGGCTGGCCAAGCCCTGAGTTATATAACCAAAAAAAAAAAACCATGTTCCAGACACGGGAGGTGCAACTATAAAATAAAGTGAATACTCCCCTAAAAAACTGCTGCACAATGTACATGTCACGAACCTTCAGTCCTGATTGTTAATCCCCTCCTACCCCTTGCCCACGGATGGAACTTCACCCAAAGAATAGTATTCATTGCTGTAGTTGCCCTTAGGAGACGCAGTCTGTACTGGTACCCAGATGCACCTCAAGTCTGCTTCAGTGGGGGGGGGGGGGCAGCACAAAAACAATAATTGACAAGTTAAATTGCACATCAAGAAAATCCCAAGGCATCTGGACAGGGGTCCAAGCATCTGCACACAAGCAAGTTAGTCCTATCACCTCCCCAACCACTCCTACTTTTTTTTTTTGATTTATATATAAGTAAAATGGTGGAATCTGACCATGCCCACCCCAGAAGCAACGGTCAACCCTCCAATGGTCACAACTGTGCAAGCCAGCTGAACTGCAGTAAATCTGCAAATCCCCACTCCAAAACAAACTCAGTGGTACAGGCAGTAATGGTCCATAGGTTATTATATCCAAGCATACCTCCCAGCCTATCAAGGCACCTCTGTACATAGCCACCAATAAAATAGAGACCCAGGCTAAAAGAAACCAGTGACATGGTGGCTCCACAAACATAGTGCGTTTTTGTAACAGGCTTTGCACTGGCCAAACGAGAGAAACAGGACACGTCACAGAAGAATACTTGTTTGCATAAGCATAACTCTTTGCTTTAAACATGAAGTTGCACTGAGTAGCATGCTCTCCCATGCAAAATCGACATCCTTCAGTAATGTAGTTTGCACCAATCTCCAATAAAATTGTATTGCATTTCATATGCAAAAAGTCACGCTCTATTCACATGATACAATGAAAACTCCTTAACTTTAGTAATATTGGAATTAAAGAGTGATCCTTTGTACAACTTCCATTAAATTAACCCTACGCAGGCTTATAAGTGACTTCCTAGTGAGTAAGTCATTAATTATAACTGAGAAAAAATGTTCTAAGACTTAAATTAACATGCTTCTGACTTCCACATTGGGTTCCTGTTCCATTTTTGAGATTTGGTACTGTGACTTTGAAAACTCTGTGGAATTATTTGTGACAAGGTGGATACTATGTCTGAAAGTACCTTATCTCATAGAAATAGGGGTGTGTGGGGTTGTCACCTTTCCTCAAATTGGGCAACTTCATCACACTCATGTCTTAACTTTAGGACAAGTTTCAGGACTCGCACTCAGTTCTCAAACTTCTGATAGGACACCCTTGTCATTCACATACTACTGCCAAGTGACAGGAACAATGGACACCCAAACTACGTCAAAAGAAAAAAACTGATCTGAAGTAGGGACTTCATTTGTCAGCAACCTGTGGGTCTTGGATCCGATATCGGATCCGAGCCGGCAATTATTTATACAGCTATGGATCCAAGCTCCTAGCTCCTCCCCTCACCCATATTCCCCTGCCAACCCCAACTGACCTCAGATCTAGTTTGCCATTTTTAGAGAGACAGCTGGATTGCAGAGCTCCTGGCGACTTCAGATAAGTTGTTTAAAAACTTGTTTAAAAAAACAGAAAATCTTTCCTGTTTAGCTTGTGTGTGTGTTTAGGATCCTTTAGGTTTACTTTTACCTCTTTTAATTTAATTTTTTTTTTTTTAGTGTTGCTCCCCTCGCTGGTCGTAGTGTGTATGTGTGTTGTTTGTGTTTTGGGGCCTGGTATGCGTGTGTAGTCCTTTCCTTAGAAAATGTCAGAGGCCCTAAAGCCCATTTTTTCTAAGTGCACTGAGTGTGGCCATAAGCTTTCACCTGCGGATGGCCACACTCTGTGCATTCCGTGCCTCGGGGTTGATCACCTGTCCTCAGGATGCACAATTTCTGCAGGGTTCAACCCCAGGGCACTGAAAGAGCAGAGGTCGAAGCTGGTCCTGGCCGGACTCTTGCCCCCGGAGTCGGCTTCGGCCTCCGCTACTCCCGTGGCACCTCCCCAGCCTGTGGTGGTAGCCACTCCTGCCCCCCTTCCTCCAGCTGGGATTCAAACTCCCACTAAAGCGCCAGAGGATAGGGAGGCTAGGAGGAAGAAACGGAGGGAGAAGCACCACAAGCAGCGGGCCGAGGCATCCGCTTCGGCCACCCCAGCTAAGCAGGCTTCTCCCTCCACGGCTTCCAGGTCTCCTCCTCCTTGGCTCTGATCACCTTGCTCCTCCCTGGGACCAGAGGAGGAGGAGAACCGATCTCCGTCGAGGTCATCGAGGCGGCACTCCAGGCCTGCCTCGGTGGCCTCGTCGAGATCCATCTACAGCCTGTCTGACGCAGACTTGGACCGGATGATGAGAAGGTTCATCCAGGCCCAGCTGCAGATGGGAGTGCTCCTGCCCCCCCCCTTTTTGGGGGGGAGCTCGACACCCTTTTTTGCTCCGATAGCTCCTTCTCCGACCCGCTTCTCGGGTTCGGAGAGCTTGGAGCTGGGCAGTGTTGGAGCCGGGGGTGGGTCATCGAGGCGGCACTCCAGGCCTGCCTCGGTGGCCTCGTCGAGATCCATCTACAGCCTGTCTGACGCAGACTTGGACTGGATGATGAGAAGGTTCATCCAGGCCCAGCTGCAGATGGGAGTGCTCCTGCTCCCCCCCCCCCTTTCGGGGGGGAGCTCGACACCCTTTTTTGCTCCGATAGCTCCTTCTCCGACCCGCTTCTCGGGTTCGGAGAGCTTGGAGCTGGGCAGTGTTGGAGCCGGGGGGGGGTCGGCGCCGACAGTACTGGGTATTTCAGATCCGACCCTGCCCTCGAGTCTGTCAGTTCCATCATCGGATCCGACCTCTCGGAGCCGTGGCCCGAGCTTTGGATCCGAGGGATTCAGTGTGCCTTTGGCTCCGTCCAGGTGGGAGCACACTGGTCCCTCGGATCCGACGGTCTCGGCGCCGGTTCCAATCCCTACATCGGATCCGAGTGGGAGTCGGCTCTCTGAGCCCAGGGAGAGCTGCTCCCCCTCAGCCTTCGATGTAGTGGAGAGGGCTCTGTCGAGAGCATCCAGACCCCCGACCCTTGTCTCGGCTCCGCCCTGCACTCCCTCTCTGCTGGGCCAGGCTTCCATCACCCGGCCACAGGGACAGCCTGCTTCAATGTCCCAGGTTGTTCCTTTGGAACAGGACATTGCTGGCGAGACCTCCTCGGACAGCCCCCCCGAGGATGTGCCCCGCAAGCACAAGTGTAAGAGGAGGCACATGGGCTCCCCCGAGTCCTTAACAGAGGACAAGGACTTGGATGAAGGGGAAGGCTCACAAGATCACCCCCCGAGGATGTCTCCTTTGGAGACATCATGGAAATGCTTAGGCTCAGTGGGGGCTGGTCTGCCCCCAAGGCTTCCTTCGACGAGTCTGTGTTCCTGGAGGCATTCGAAGCAGGCCCGTCTACCTCTTGGGTGTCCCCTCCGGCCGACCCCTTGGTGAACCTTGTGACTACTAGGGCGTGGAAGGAGCCGGACACTGTGGAGCCTATTCCCAAGCACCCGGACAGGATATTGAGCCCCCCGCAGACCGTCCCCACTGGAGCAAGGGTCCCCCTGTAGATGCCATGTTGATGGTGGCGGCCACTAAGAGGGAACTGGCTCAGGAGAGTCCCTCGGTCCATCCTCCGAGCAAGGAGTCTCGATTGGATCGCCTTGGGAAGCGGGTATTCAGTTCAGCGACCTTCTCGGTAAGGTCTCTGAACTACATGGCACATGTCATCAGGATGCAGCGCGATCTTATCAAACAATACGCTGATTTCCCCCCGGAGTCCATGTTGGCGGAGGACAAGCAATTGTACTCCACTCGTATGGCCACTCTCAGATCTGTTTCCAACACCTCTATGCGGCTTCTGTCTCACGCTACTGAGGGAGCCACTAGAGCCAGTGGAGCGGGCCTAGTGATGAGGTGCCAGGCCTGGCTCTGACATTTTGACTTCGTGGAGCCCTTTAAGGCATCCTTTGCAAATGCCCCCTTTGATGGTTCTGCCTTATTTGGCAAAACCATTTGCGAGACACTTGTCCAGAGCGAGAAGGATGGGAAGATGCTGTCTGCCGTCCGAGTCCACTTCTCTGCTCCCCAGAGGTCCTTTTCCAAGAACCAAAAGGGACAGAAGAAGATGTGGTTCTGTAAATCGCAGCATTCCCAACCTGCTCCGGACAACCAGTCCTTCCATGGCAGAGGAGGACAGGGAGGACGCCGCCCTAGAGGCAGAGGGGCACCGAGAAATTTTGGGTCCAGAGAATCCTTCTCTGATCGGCCCACGCAACAGCCCTGAAGGGTTGCCCGACTGCTCCACTCTGGAGGCAGTCGGGGGGGGGGGTGTTTCTCGAGGCACCTGGCGGCATGGGAGTCCATTAGGCCAGAACGCTGAGTGCTTCGGATTATATCCAGAGGTTACAAAATCCTTATGCTTCATGTCCCCAGACTCAACAACCTCCCCAATGTACCACCCAATCAGAGGGAGGCTGCAGCCACGGAAATCCAGCAGCTGCTCGAAAAAAGGGACATCCAACCCGTCCCCCCAGACCAGCTCGGATTAGGGTTTTACTCCAGGTACTTTCTGGTGCCAAAAACGATGGGGGACCTGAGACCAATCCTAGACCTCTCCTTTTTGAACCTGGCAGTAACCAAGGAGAAATTCCGAATGGTCACTCTTCAATCCATTCTCCCCCTGTTACGGGAGAACGACTGGATGTGCTTTATAGACCTCAAGGATGCGTACTACCACATCTTAATGGACAGGCGATCCAGGAGGTTTCTCTGCTTCCGGCTGGAAGCCAGTCACTATCAGTTCAGGGTCCTTCCCTTTGGCCTCACCACAGCCCCCAGGGTGTTCACCAAAGTTTTAGCAGTCTTAGCGGCCCACCTAAGACTCCAGGGAATGCAGGTCTTCCCGTACCTGGACGACTGGCTCCTTACCCCCCCAACAAGGTTCTACTCTACTCAGCCAGAGATTTTTTTCTTCGCCTAGCCCCCCAGTTAGGCATTGCGATCAATATGGACAAGCCCTCCCTTGCTCCAACACAAGTGATAGACTTCATAGGGGCCAGGTTGGATACAAGAAGTCTTCGAGCCTACCTCCCCCCGGAACGACTACACAACCTCAGTCTTCATGTGCGGGCCATCCTCCAATCAGAAGCTCCTCCCGCGGAATTGGTCCTGAAGGCACTGGGCTCTATGGCAGCGGCAATTACTCTTCTCCCATACGCTCGCCTAAACATGAGGGTATTACAGTGGACCCTTCAAGTACAGTGGTCCTTCCAGCTTCTCCCTCTTCACCACCCTGTCTCGATCAGCAAAGCTTGCAGAAGGGCCCTGTTTTGGTGGCTGCATTACCCAGACCTCCATACAGGTCGGCCCTTCTGTGCCCCACCTCCCCTAGTCACAGTGACCACGGACGCTTCTCGCCTCGGGGGGGGGGGGCATTGCTCAGGCAGAACAGTCCAAGGCACATGGAACGACTCAGAGACCTCCCTGCATATCAATGTTCTGGAGATGAGGGCAGTGCTGTTAGCGTTGCAAGCACTTCACAACCTTCTTCCCGTCGGAACCATTGTGATACAGACGGACAACATGTCAGTTGTCTGGTATATCAACAAACAGGGGGGAACCAGGTCTTATCCTCTATGCCGAGAGGCCATGAGAGTGTGGGAATGGGCAATCTCCACCAACCGTTTTCTAATCGCAATGCACATTCCGGGACGGTCCAACATCCTGGCGGACAAACTCAGCCGCACTATTCTTTCCCCTTACGAGTGGTCTCTCAACTCCCATTTAGCGAAGCAGATTTTTGCAAAATAGGGGCAACCCTGCTGCGATTTTTTTGCCTCTCCCTCAAATACGAAATGCGACAACTTCTTCGCCATGATTCCCCCAACAGGGGAAGCCCTGAGAGATGCTCTAGTGCATGCTTGGCCGCCCGGTCTGCTTTATGCCTATCCTCCTCTTCCCCTGATGCTAAAGATGTTACAGAAGCCTCTCGGTTGGGGAGCAAGATGATCCTCATTGCCCCATTCTGGCCTTGACAAACTTGGTTCCCTTACCTGTGGTCTAACTTTGTGAATCCTCCCTGGATTCTAGATCCCAGTCTGTATCTGATTTCCCATCCATCAGGCTTACCGACCCCGAACCTGGACAGCCTGAAGCTAACAGCTTGGCTGCTCCAGTTCCACTCTTAATTAGGACTCCCGGTATCTCCTCTCCGGTCAAAGCCATCTTGGTGACAGCGCATAAAACTTCCGCCAGGAAGGTTTACCGCAGTAAATGGAAGCGCTTTTCAGTTTAGGTGGAGCATCATAATGTGGACCCCTTTACTGCTCAGCTGACGTCAGTTTTGGACTTCCTTACAGGGCTTTTTCATCAAGGGGCTAGCTGTTCAACAGTCACGGTACAATTGGCAGCCATCTCACATTACCATGTAGGTCATGAAACTGGTCCCTTGATGTCAGCTAAACTATGTAAAACCTTCCTCAAGGGTACCTTTTTGCTTAGGCCCCCAATCAGAGAAGCCATACTCCCTTGGGATCTATCGCTAGTTCTTCAGACCTTGACTGCTTCCCCCTTCAAACCAGCTGCCTCTGCTGATCTTAAATACCTGTCTTGGAAAACAGCTTTCCTAGTAGCCATCACCTCTGTGAAAAGAGTTTCAGAACTTCAAGCTCTTTCCGTAAAACTCCCTTATTTGTTTTTTTCATCAGGATAGAGTGTACCTCAGGACCAATCCATCCTTCCTACCTAAGGTGGCCTCAGAAACCAACATCAATCAGTCCATCGATCTCCCTGTTTTCTTCCCTAATTATCAAAATAAAGGAGAACACAAGCTGCACTCGTTAGATGTGCACAGGCAGCTGCATTTCTATATTCATAGGACTGCTGGTCACAGACAATCTGATCAGCTGTTCATTTCCTTTGCCAAATTCAATTTAGGTAAAGCCGTTTTGAAGGTCACCTTATCACACTGGATTTCCCAATGTATCCTTCTAGCTTATGAGGCTTCTGGGAGGCCCGCACCTCAAAGGGTCCGTGCTCACTCTACTCGTTCCGTATCTACTTCTACTGCATTCAGATCTAGAGTCCCGTTAGATGATATTTGCTCAGCAGCCACTTGGGCCTCATCTCATAGCTTTATTCACCACTACAAGTTGTACGTCACCTCCAGAGGTAGAACATCCTTTGGCTCCGCAACATCCTTCCATGATGGCCGCCCAAGATTCAGGTAGCTGGGGACTCTGTCCCACAGGTTGCTGACAAATGAAGTCCCCACTTCAGATTTAGAAGTTATGTACTCACCATAACGTTCCATCTGAGTAGGTGTCTTCATTTGTCTGCAACCATTCCCCCCCTCCTTCTTCCTGGCCTTCAGAAGATTTAGTATTAGTCCTGCCTTTTTGGGATACCCTTTCAGGTATATAAGAGGGCAAACTTGATCTGAGGTCAATTGGGGTTGGCAGGGGATTATGGGTGAGGGGAGGAGCTAGGAACTTGGATCCATAGCTGTATAGATAATTGCTGGCTCGGATCTGATATCGGATCCAAGACCCACAGGTTGCAGACAAATGAAGACACCTACTCAGATGGAACATTATGGTGAGTACATATCTTCTAATTATCCTCAACGTCCTCAGCTGACACATACTGCGGTTCCCTTATTCAACCTAATTTTCAAGTTTCAAGCATTTCCACGAAAAAGAGTGAGATAACCATCCAACATACAATATCATAACTACATCTCTCCACCACTCACGCCATTGTTCCTGCATACCGACACGCATTCCTTGCCACTCGTACCCCAAAATAAACCAGCGGAAAGACCGCCAGTAGCCAAAACCATGCTTCACCATTAAAGCCCGCAAAACTGCTAACTAGAAGACAGTAGAAAATTCCACACAATCTCAAGCTCACATACTGCCTTCTATGCGACACCAAACAGTTTCTGTTGAAAATCAGTGCCTCGTGTTTCTGTGTGTACGCCACGAATGGAGAAAGTGGATAAGTAGCACAAATCACAGGCGATGGAATTGCATCGCCAGTTCAAGGCTCCTCTTTCCTTCTCTTCCCTCTTCTTTGAGAAATGCCCCAGACAGACAAGGCGCACATTCTGCCCCCACCTACAAAGCACCCCGAGCCCACAGAGCCAAAAACAAAACCCGCCTAACACACCCAAAACCGGAATTCTATCCTCCCACAGCACCACTGCAGGCGATGCAATTCATGTGCTATAGCAACCTCCTCCCATTCAAACATCGTGGTCTTAATACCGCATTGGCAAACTTAATTGAAGTTCGAGTTTGTTTTTTTTTTTTTTTATAACCATTTAGTGACAGTAAGATACGTGCCTCCTAGCATGCTGGTACCAGGTGGACTTGCTCACATTCCGCTAAATTCTTGGAATGTGTCACAATACAGCACACATTCTTAGAGTGCATGCACTGTGAAAGTTATCTCTGTACCTTACCCAGAGCCTGCGAAACCAGCCACTACTGCGGGAACTTAAATAAGTTGCAAAATTACCTCCAGCAATGGTAGCCTCTACCGATAAATAAACAAAATCGTACGGAACTCCGAGGGAAAACCCTTACCCCACAAATAGCTTACATCAAGACATCCATGGCAGCCTACGCCCACCACCAATGAATACCAAACCCCCCCAGGCAAGAGCATGGAACAAACTCCTCACCAAGAAGTGAACTAACCATCCCCCCACCACCGATAGTGCTAATGCCTCACAAGACCTTTCTAAACATACCGTTTCTCCTATTTTATACCTATATACATATAGAAGGGGGGGAACCCTACTCACAGACACTCTAAACCGGCAAGCCTTACCCACCTCTTAGCTAACCCATCCCACCTATTAGCTAACCCTTCATTCCAAGGCCTACCTGATCACACCAGCGCCCAAAGGTTGTCCTGGACGTAGAACCTGCAATAGCAAGTTCACGCCAAAATGTGACTGCTTAACCCAACTACACTAGGCTAAACCTCTTAAGCCCCTCCCCATTATTATCTCACTTCCTCCCAACCATCCCTGCCTCCACTTAACCCTTTCACCTCCCCAAACCACTTAATTCCCCTTAACATTAACCTAACCCCCCCCCCCCCCCCATGAAGATGTCCCGGGACAACTTGGTTTGTGCTAAACTTCATTTGTATAAATGGGATAATACTGGATAAACTGTTGCATTCAGTAACATAAATTTCATGTAAGTAAGCAATGTTGGATAGGTCTGTGTCAGATTTATTTTGTGCCTTTGTGAATGTAAAGTGTGTAATGTTTTAAACTAGAAACCAGTCTTCAAAGTTTAGTCCGTTCTACTGAACGGTGTTATCTCTTGTTAGAATATGGTTTTGTTTTAATAAACAGAGCAGTAATGAAATGTTTTAACCTCACTTGCAACATATTTACTTTAGAGCCTTAGACAAATCCTGGTGTAAATACAGTTGGAAATGTAGCAGGGATCCATTTTTAAATACTTGCATGTAAACATTTTAAAGAATTAAGCTATAGTGTTTTGTGTGTATATGTTATATATATTTGTGTGTGTGTGTGTGTGTGTGTGTGTGTGTGTGTGTGTGTGTGTGTGTATGTGTGTATAGATGTGTGTATATATATATATATATATATATAGATATAGATATATATCTATATATATATGGGTCTACTTTAAAACACTGACACGCAAAACACCGACGATGAGAACACCGAAACCGGAAGATCGACAACTGAGATGACCGACAGTGTAAAAGCACGAAACTTTCACATGCCAGACAAACCACAATGCCGACAATCAACAAAACAAAACCAATACCTTTTCCAAAAAACACACACACAACACAAGCACAACAAAAACCTTACAAACCTACACTAAGCCTTGCATGCACAACTATCTATGTACTAACCTTAACCCTAACCCTAAGGTCCGTCACTATCGCACACTTACCTCACCTGTGCCCTAACCCTAACTCACTTAACCCGCCCCTAATCCTAAAGCCTGTCACTATCGCACACTTACCTTAACATGTCTGTGTTCTCAGCGTCGGGCTTTTAAACTGTTGGTCATCTCAGTTGTCAATCTTCCGGTCTCGGTGTTCTCATCGTCTGTGTTTTGCGTGTCGGTGTTTTAAAGAAGACCCATAGATATATATATATATATATATATATATATATATATATATATATATGTGTGTGTCTATATATATATATATATATATATATATATATATATATAGGTTCATAGGTTCATAGGTTTATACTAGGCTATCTGCCCTAAGGCATTTATAAGCCTAGCCCAAATTTTGTGGCTTACGCCACCCTTATATGAAAAATACTGTGCCCATTAGTTTGTTGTGCCTCTGTCCAGCAGTGACACAGAGATGATTCAGGGTAAACCTCGATCTCCCATCCACAGGTCTAGATTTCTCTTGAACAGAGTCAGCGAGGTGCTCTGCCTCACATGGACCGGGATTTTATTCCACAGCATAGGGAGTCTCTGAGTGATAAATCTATCCCTCCAGCACATCCTATTTATATCCGTGCTAAGGTTTAAGTTGCTTGCTCTAGTGGTTTTGGTGGATTTGGATTTTTGAGGTGGAGCATGTCCATTAATTCGGGTTGGACATGGCCTTGTATGTCAGGCACATGTCACCTCTGAGCAGGCGGTATGCGACTGAATAGAGCTGGAGTTTCTTCAATCTGGCAGCATATGACAGATTTTGGAGTCCCTTTATCCTTTTGGTGAGGAACTTTTGGGGTCTCTCCAATTGCTGCAGATGTCGGGTGAGATACATCCCGAATGGGGCATTGTACTCGATCATTGGTCTGATAAGTGAAGAGTACAGGGGAACAATGACCTCACTAGATCTGGATGTGAATCCCTTCATGATCAGGTGGGCAATGTAGAAGGTCTTTCTAACCACTTTAGCAACGTGAGTGTCAAAAGAAAGGCCACTGTCAACCTGGGTCCCCAGGTCCCTGATAACCTCTTCTGTGCTTAGTGGATTGCCACCTATATGGTAGCTTGGGGTTACCTTGTTTTTCCCGAAGGGTATGACTATACATTTTTTGGCGTTTAACTTCAGGCCATGGCTCTGGCACCAGCTATCTGTTTCCGTGAGTCCCTTCTGAAGGATATCCGTGTCCAATGCACTTTCCACTATGGCGCCCAGTTTGCAGTCGTCTGCAAACTGTCAGCCAAAGTCCTCCCATGTTGGCCTGTACATCTGAGAAGTAGATGCCAAACAATAGGGGGCCAAGGACCGAGCCCTGTGGGACACCACTTGTGACCGGCTTGGAGTCTGACACAGCGCCAGCAACTCTAACCCTGTGGGTTTTGTCCTTAAGCCAGTTTGCAACCCATCTTGTGACATATGGGTTTACATTTAAGCTGGTAAGTTTTTCTACAATACCCGAGTGGGGTATTGTGTCGAAAGCCTTTGCAAGGTCAAGGTAGGCTGTATGGACTGCCTTTCCCTCATCAATGGCCTTGGTGACTGTTTTGAAGAAGTCGACCAAGTTCAAAAGGCATGATCTTCCCTTGACAAAGCCAAACTGGGTCGGGTGCAATGTCTGCAAGTCCCCTATATCTTTGTTTATGAGCTCCATTATGATCCTCTCCATAGCTTTGCAGACTAGACTTGTTAAGCTTATGGGGCGGTAATTACCAGGGTCCGTAGAGGCGTCGCCTTTGTGGAGTGGGACCACAGTTGCCGTACGCCACTCCTTGGGCACGTATCCTGTGGTAAGGCTGAGATTAAACAGCTGCCTTATGTGCGGGTTTAATTCCTCATTTAGCTTGTGTAGCACACAGCCGGGGACACCATCCGGTCCCATTGATGCTCTGTTTTTAGCTTTAGAGAGAGCAGCTTTCACCTGCGCATTTGAGATGTCCGGGAGGCTACACTCGGCTGGGATAGTTATCTCTCCTTTAGGGGTATATATGCGTATATATAAATCACTACAGTATTCGGAGAATGGAGATTGATAAAAACTATTTTTTTAACCTCAGTTTAGCTCTTTTGTTTCACTTGCAGTTCATCATGACCGACAAAAACAAATTTAAAATATGTTCAAATAATCACATGATCTACCGTATTTAAAAACCTGTCCCATTGTTTAAAGTTATACAAAAATCATAAGAAATAGGGTACTCGCATCCAAAATATACAAGTAATTTACTTAAAAAGTAATTTTTAAGTTTTTTATGAATAAAAGTTCTTAACATTCCAGCCTTTAATACATTCTTAATATTTAAATGCCTGTTTAACCCTGGTGGTTTACTGGTATTTAATTTTACTTGCCTTAGTCTATAAGATGTTATCTATGTCACTACTGGTATCAAACATGGTAATGTGTTCTAAAACAAACAAAAAAAAAGCTTCTTAAAACTATTACATAGTGTAGAATGTTTACCTAGTGCATTACTGAAATCTGTATTCCTTTAGCAGTGGTGTGTCCACTAATCCTTTCCCAAACTTACTCTTGGTTTTCCCCATATAAACTGGGTACATGACTCAAAAATGGTACAATATACCACTGCTTCTTACAGTTGTAAAAATCCCTAAAACGATGCGCTTGTTCTGTGTAAATATACCTACAGCATGTACATGCATCACACTTATTTGTGCTGTTCCACAAATCCAAATTTGTACACTGTATTTCAGGATATTAGAAATTACTTTTAGTATTGTGTCCCTTTTTCAAAATAAAAATTGTTCAAAATACTAGGGTACCCATAAAAAATCTTCCAGTTGTTATTAATAACTTTTTTTAATGGCACAAGCATTCATACTATAACCAGTAATAAAAAAAAACATGTAATTAATGGGACTAGTTTTGGTGTAAACTTACCATGACCTTCAGCCCTGTCTTATTTTAGAATGTATAGGAACAGGACTACACATGCACAAATACCCACAGCATTTTATTATCTGTAGAATTTGTAAATTGATTTGATGATAAGTATTTCTCTTTATATAAAATATTATGAATTTCTTCCAATTTTGCTGAATAAGTTTAATCTAAACACTGAATTATTAATTTTAATGTATGTCATAACATATGATTCAATATCCAGGTGTCTTACCTCTGTTTTCCAATGTACTGCTCTGTTTGACAGCAGTTATATACATATTTGGAAGCCAAATTAATTATGTAAACAACCCCATTCTATGTTGGAGTCTTTTTGGCATTATTGAAGTACTTTGAGTTATATATTTGGCAACAGTATCATTTTTAATCGAGCTTCATCTACCTTCAAATGTAAAGATATCTAATCCCAGTTAAAGACTGTAAATCTTTGGCAAATAGCATCATTACTTAAAATAATGTCCTCTTAAGTTTTTTGATAATGTAATTTCTAAATATTTGAATGGTTTACAGTCCCAGTTGTGACGTCTATTACTGATTGATTCAGCTGTCTTTTGATTAATCAGTGCTGATTTGTGATACTATCATTACATTTTAGGTTAGAAATACTTTCAAAATTTTTTAATAAGTTGTCTACATAGTCTAAGGATGAGTTAATGCTGGTTAATGCTAATAGTCCTCAGCAAACAAAAACATTTTAAAATGTTGATCACTCAAATTCCTTAAAACCTTCAATATTTCCATTTTCTCTAAGAGAATTGGCTACTTGCATCATTGCTAAAGCATTTCTGAATAGTACTTAGTAAACTGATGATGGAGCGACTAGGACAACCTTTGTATGGTGGACTTGAAAGAAAGGAGCTCCCTGAAAAGATGATGTAGTTGTAAAATGCTAGTAAATGCTGATCTTTGTCGTTTTTGTGGGACAGGTGTGCAGTACATGCAAATATGTATTGAAGTAGAACCAAACTGGAAGCTAAGCTGTCTCCACCCAAGACTGGAACAGACAGTCAAGAGGAGAAGGTTAACACTTGCACCACACCTCTAGCCACACACAGACCTACTAAAACAGCACTGGCAAATAAATACACAAAAATACACAAAATCATACTCAGAGGCTCTAAATAAAAAAAATCATCAGAGACCTCCAAAGCAGATACCCAAACAACCTGCACTTCCCGTCACAAACCAGACAACACATAAAACACAAAATCAGTGTGCCACACAATCACAGCCCTTAAGGTGAAATAACATACCTAACACACTAGTAATAGGTGACTCTATAGTCAGGCACACTGACGTCCCACTCACTAGGCTGGACAAGCAGAAGGTTACTGTTAGCTGCCTGCCAGGAGCCAGAATCACCCACATAACACAAGCACTCAGGTCACTCCAGAACAAGTACAAATATGACTCTGTCATTGTTCATGTTGGTGTGAATGACCTGAGATGTACCTCCCTGGACAATATGAAAACAGACATGGAAGAGCTCTGTGATCATGCATCCCAGGCTGGTATGACCCTGACCCTGAGTAGCATCCTGCCCTCACCAAGAATGATACCTCAGTATAAAGGAAAAATGATCAATTTCAACAATTGGCTAAGCTTCTGGTGTCATTCAAAGGGGATCCAGTATCTGCCAGCCTGGGATGACATGCTCGACAAGCCGCGTTTCTTCACAAGAGACGGCTTGCCCCTATGCTTTCGAATACTGGCCAAGGCTCTTGCTGCCCCCATAGTGCCTTTTTTAGGCAAGGCTCAAAAGTCAAACCCACCTCTGTAAACAGCACAAGTAACAAAAAACTGATGGTTATGCTACTCAATGCCAGGAGTTTAAATCTCGAAATGCACGTGCTCGAAGCACTCCTCAGTATGGAGAATGTCGACATCTGTGCAGTAAATGAAACCTGGTTCAAGGCTGCAGAGAGCACCCCAGCACTACCAGGCTACAACTCATACCACACGTTTCGGCCACAGAACATGGAACAAAACACAAAAAGAAGGGGTGTATCCATATTCATCAAGGATACCTACACCTCCAGGTTAGTGGCGCAGCATGATACCTCTGAGATCATCCATGTGCAACTGACATTGGGCAAATCTGCAATGCAAATTGTGGCCTGCTACAGATCACCCTCCATGACCCAAGACCACCACTCCACCTTTCTGGAGACACTGGAAAACATGAAGGTCCTACCGAACACCCTGATATTGGATGATTTCAATTACCCTACAATTCACTAGGAAAACTACTAGAGTACAAATTCCAAAGCCCAGCGCTTCCTGGAATTCATCAACTCAAATGCCCTGGATCAGCTGGTAAACTCCCCTACCAGAGGTGAAAACATATTGGACCTGGTCATCACCAACATGGGTGACAGGTGTTCCACACCGGAGGTCAACCTGTCACTGATTAGATCAGACCATAAACTAATCACTCTGGATGTCCACACCCCACCACCACCCCCAACTAAGGAAACCACAGTAAAATCTTTTCTAAAGCAAACTTCACCTTACTTAAGACAGAGGTGGTAAGTTTCACAGCCCCCACACTAAAGGATAACACTGCCCAAGATGCAGAAACCTTTACAAATGCACTCTATGAGCACCTGCAATGTTGCATGGATCGTGCCATCCCTAGCAAAACCAAGACTCACTCCTCTAAGAGAAGGAAACCAGTTTGGAGGATCCCTGCAATAAACAGGCTATACAATAGAAGGAGGAAACTAGTTCAGAAAAAAAGCAAATTCCAAGAAGGAAAGACATCCATGATCAGTATCAGTAAGAAACTAAGGTCCCTCATGAAATCATCCAAGGATAACTTTGAAAGAAAAATAGCCAAGGATTCCAAAGATAACCACAAAGCCTTCTTTAGCTATGTTAAGCATCTAAGTGGCAACTCGCAGATATGCACTGAACTAGTGCAAAGTAGCACAAAATATACTGAACCTACTGATATTGCCAACATCCTGGCAGATAGATTCAGTGCAAACTTTACCCCCTCTCGCCTCCAAAAGGGCCCACAACAGTACCGGAAAAGTGTAGTGTCCCAAAAATCACAGACGCACAGGTGAAAACAGCCCTTTCAAAAGCCAAAAACATAGCGTCAATGGGACCAGATTGTGTCCCAGGCTGCGTCTTGCACGAACTACAGAACGAACCAACCCCCCACCTAAACACACTGTTCAACCTCAGCCTTTCCACAGGCTACATGCCCATAGAATGGCGCACAGCAACGGTTATTCCTCTCCACAAAGAAGGGGCCACAACTGACCCTGCTAACTATCGCCCATAAGCCCAACTAGCCTAGTCTGCAAGGCTATGAAGCGCATCATCATGGAACTCATTAACAAAGACATTATGAACCTCCAAACACTTGACCCGACCCAGTTCGGCTTTAAGGGCAGATCATGCCTACTAAACCTGTTTGACTTCTTCGAGACAGTCACCAAGGCCATAGACGAGGGAAAGGTAGTTCACACAGCCTACCTTGACCTCGCCAAGGCTTTCAACACCATTCTCCACTCGGGTATTACAGAAAAACTCACCAGCCTGAACATAAACCCCTATGTCATGAGATGGGTTGCCAACTGGCTTACAGAAAAACTCACCAGCCTGAACATAAACCCCTATGTCATGAGATGGGTTGCCAACTGGCTTACAGACAGAACTCACACGGTAAGAATAGCGGGCTCCAGGTCCGACTCTAAACCAGTCACAAGTGGTGTCTCACAAGGCTCTGTCCTGGGACCCATACTGTTCGGCATATACTTCACAGAAGTACAGGCAAACACAGGAGGACTATGGCTAACCAAGTTCGCCAATGACTGCAAACTGGGAGCCATAATTGACTCTCCAACTGACACAGACATCCTCCAAAAGAGTCTTACTGAGACGGACACCTGGTGTCAAAGTCATGGCCTCAAGCTAAATGCCAAAAAATGCATAGTCATCAAATTTGGGAAAAGCAAAACACTCACGAATTATCACATAGCTGGCAGCCCCCTTAATACAGAAGAGGTAATAAGAGATCTGGGGACCCAGGTAGATAGTAATCTCTCCTTTGACAATCATATTGCCAAAGTAGTTAGGAAATACTTCTGTGTGGCCCATCTAATTACTAAAGGGTTCGCATCTAGAAATAAACAGGTTATAGTTCCCCTCTACTCGTCACTCATTAGACCTATCATAGAGTACAATGCTCCATTTGGGATGTATCTCACAAGACACTTCCAACAGCTGGACCGACTACAAGAGTACCTCACCAAAAGGATTACTGGCCTCAAACATATGTCCTATGCAGCCCGACTAAAAAAACTCCGGCTGTACTCAGTAGCATATCTCTTACTCAGAGGTGATCTCTGCCTGACTTACAAAGCCATGTACAACTCAGAATTGATGGACATGCTCCACCTAAAGAAATCCAAGTCACTGCGAGCCACGCGCTCTAGTGAGCTAAACCTCACCACAGCAATAAATAGAACATGCTGGAGGGATAGACTCCTGTGACAGAGACTCCCCATGTTTTGGAACAAAATTCCAAATTACATCAGACGGAGCCCCTCACTAACACTCTTCAAGAGAAATCTTGACGAGTGGATGGGTAACAGAAAATACACCCCTGGGATCACTTCATTGGCTCTGCTTGACAGAGGATCAGTTCATAGGTTCATAGGTTTATACTAGGCTATCTGCCCTAAGGCATTTATAAGCCTAGCCCAAAGTTTTGTGGCTTACGCCACCCCTTATGTTAAAAAAATACTGTGCCCATTAGTTTGTTGTGCCTCTGTCCAGCAGTGACACAGAAATGATTCCCGGGGTAAACCTACGATCTCCCATCCACCGGTCAAGATTTCTCTTGAACAGAGCCAGCGAGGTGCTCTGCCTCACATGGACCGGGATTTTATTCCACAGCATAGGGAGTCTCTGGGTGACAAATCTATCTCTCCAGCATGTCCTATTTATATCCGTGCTAAGGTTTAAGTCGCTTGCTCTAGTGGATCTGGTAGATTTGGATTTTTTTGTGGTGGAGCATGTCCATTAATTCCGGGTTGGACATGGCCTTGTATGTCAGGCACAGGTCACCTCTGAGCAGACGGTATGCGACTGAATAGAGCTGGAGTTTTTTCAGTCTGGCAGCATATGACAGATTTTGGAGTCCCTTTATCCTTTTGGTGAGGAACTTTTGGGGTCTCTCCAATTGCTGCAGGTGTCGGGTGAGATACATCCTGAATGGGGCATTGTACTCGATCATTGGTCTGATAAATGAAGAGGATACTTTCAAAACAAGACACTGAAAAACAGCTAAGAGAATCCAGAAATTAGTGTAGATGCTGTAAAACCTGGTCAGTGACCACTCAAGGACCACCCAGTGTCTTGTTTTGAAAGTATCCTGTGGAATTTGCTGTTTTCCTTAGTATGTCGTCTGATAAATGAAGAGTACAGGGGAACAATGACCTCACTTGATCTGGATGTGAATCCCTTCATGATCAGGTGGGCAATGTAGAAGGTCTTTCTAACCACTTTAGCAATGTGAGTGTCAAAAGAAAGGCCACTGTCAACCTGGGTCCCCAGGTCCCTGATAACCTCTTCTATGCTTAGTGGATTGCCACCTATATGGTAGCTTGGGGTTACCTTGTTTTTCCCGAAGGGTATGACTATACATTTTTTGGCATTTAACTTCAGGCCATGGCTCTGGCACCAGATATCAGTTTCCGTGAGACCCCTCTGAAGGATATCTGTGTCCGATGTACTTTCCACTATGGCGCCCAGTTTGCAGTCATCTGCAAACTTTGTCAGCCATAGTCCTCCTATGTTTGCCTGTACTTCTGAGAAGTAGATGCCAAACAACAGGGGGCCAAGGACTGAGCCCTGTGGGTCACCACTTGTGACCGGTTTGGAGTCTGACATGGTGCCAGCAACTCTAACCCTGTGGGTTCTGTCCTTTAGCCAGTTTGCAACCCATCTTGTGACATATGGGTTTACATTTAAGCTGGTAAGTTTCTCTATAATACCCGAGTGGGGTATTGTGTCGAAAGCTTTTGCAAGGTCAAGGTAGGCTGTATGGACTGCCTTTCCCTCATATATGGCCTTGGTGACTGTTTCGAAGAAGTCGACCAAGTTCAAAAGGCATGATCTGCCCTTGACAAAGCCAAACTGGGTCGGGTCCAATGTCTGCAAGTCCCCTATGTCTTTGTTTATGAGTTCCATTATGATCCTCTCCATAGCTTTGCAGACCAGGCTTGTTAAGCTTATGGGGCGGTAATTACCAGGGTCCGTAGAGGCACCGCCTTTGTGGAGTGGGACCACAGTTGCCGTATGCCACTCCTTGGGCACGTATCCTGTGGTAAGGCTAAGATTAAACAGCTGCCTTATGTGCGGGTTTAGTTCCTCATTGAGTTTGTGTAGCACACAGCCGGGGACACCATCCGGTCCCATTGATGCTGTGTTTTAGCTTTAGAGAGAGCAGCTTTCACCTGCGCATTTGAGATGTCTGGGAGGCTACACTCCGCTGGGATAGTTATCTCTCCTTTTGGGGGGGAGAGGGGGGTGAAGTTTGTACTGAACCTGTCTGCCAGTATGTTGGCAATGTCTGTGGGTTCAGTGATTTTTGTATCATTTTGGACTAATTCTGAGCATATCTGGGAGTTTCCACCCAGGTTTCTAACATAGCTGAAGAAGGCCTTATGATTGTCTTTTTGAATCTATGGCAATTTTCTCTCAAAGTTGGCCTTGGATGATTTTATGAGTGCTCGTATTTTTTACTAATAATGATCAAGGGTGTCTTCTCTTTTATGGATTTTGCTCTATCATGTAACAGCTTTCTCCTCTTATTGTAAAGTTTGTTTATGGCTGGGGTCTACCAGACTGGACGTTTGCCCTTGGTGGAAAGAGTCTTGGTTTTATTAGGGATTGCCTGATCCATGCAGTCCTGGTGGTGTTCGTAGAAGACATTTGTAAGGGCTTCCGCAGCTTGGGTTGTGGTTTCCACTGGCTCGGGGTCCTTGAAGGATACCACACCAGTCTTGAGTAGTGTGAAGTTTGCTTTAGAGAAGTTCTTCACTGTGGTCTTTTTTGTTTGGGGTGGGGGCGGGATGTGGATTTCCAGTGAGATTAGTTTATGATCTGATCTCACCAATGAGGGATATACTTCCGGTGTGGAGCATTTTGCCCCCATGTTTGTGATGATGAGATCTAGTATATTTTCTCCTCTTGTTGGAACAGTGACTAGTTGTTCCATGGCATTTGAATTTATGAACTCCAGGAACCTTTGGGCTAGAAAGTTGGGGCTTGAGTAATGTTCCCAGTCTATATTCGGGTAGTTGAAGTCACCCAATATAATGGTGTTTGGAGATACATTTATACCCTCCAGTGTCTTCAGGAAGGCTGTGTGGGGTTCCTGAGTTTGAGAGGGTGGCCTGTAGCATGCTACAAATTGTAGAGCAGTTTTGCCTATGGTTAATTGCACCTGGATGGTTTCCGATGCTTCGTGCGATGCCACCAACCTGGAGGTGTGGGTATCCTTGATGAATATGGATACACCCCCTCCTTTTGTGGTGTGGTCCGAGTTTTGGGGCCGGAACGCATGTTATGAGGTAAAACCTGATAGTGCCGGGGTGCTCTCAGGAGCCTTGAACCAGGTTTCAGACACAGCACAGACATCGATGTTCTCCATACTGAGAAGGGCCTCGAGTGCGTGCATTTTGAGATTTAGACTTCTGGCATTGAGCAGCATTACCCTTAGTTTCTTCCCATTTTTGTTTTCTAGGGTGGTAGGTTTAGAATGTGAGCCTTGCCTAAAAAAGGCACCATGGGGGTGGCAAGAGCCTTAGCCAATATCCGGAATCCCAGGGGTGACAGGTGCAAGCCGTCCCTTGCGAAGCAGCGGGGCTTGTCAAGCATGTCATCCCAGGCAGACAGACACTGGATCCCCTTTGAATGACACCAGAAATTAAGCCAATTGTTAAAGCTGATCATCTTGTCTCTATGTTGTGGCATCATTCTTGGTGAAGGAAGAATACTGCTCAGGGTCAGGGTCATACCTGCCTGGGCTACATAATCAGAGAGCTCCTCTATGTCTCTTTTCATGTAGTCCAGGGAGGTACGTCTCAGGTCGTTCACACCAGCATGGAGAATGACTGTGTCATATTTGTACTTGCTGTGGAGTGACCCGAGTGCTTGTGTTATGTGGCGGATTCTAGCGCCCAATAGGCAGCTTACTGTGACCCTCTCCTTGTTCAGCCTGGTGAGTGGGATGTCAGTGTGTCTGACTATGGAGTCACCTATGACAAGTATGTTTGGTGTTATACTTGGCCTTAAGGGCTGTGACTGCTTTGCACACTGATTTTGTGGTTTATGTGTTGCCTGTGGTGTGTCATGAGGTGGCAGTTGCTTGGGTGTCTGCTTTGGAGGCCTCTGCTGTTTAGGTAAATTTTTGCTCAGAGCCTCCGAGTATGTCTTTGTGTGTTTATGTGTTTGATTCATTGTTGTGATAGCTTTATGTGAGACTGGTTTTGTGGTGTGTGTAGTTGCCTTCTCCTCCTGTCTGATCTTGCCAGTCCTGAGTTGAGAGAGCTCAGCCTCCAGTTTGGCTAAATAGCTGCATCTCTCGCAAGTATTTGTGTTATGTGGGAGGAGGAGAGGGTTGTCTGTGTACATGAGGCAATTGTAACATTGCCTCAATATTCCCAGATTCACCAACTGGACAGGAGAGGACGCCTGCATCTGGCCCTTCGACATGCTAGAGAAATTAAGAAGTTAGGGGTGTAACTGAATAAGAGAGGACTTAGTAAGGAGGTGGGTACTCCTGGGGGGGGGGGGTTCGCTAGTGAGGGACTTTGTATAATACAAAAGTGCTAAACCTGAAAAGAAGATGCTTTTAAGACAAGTGCTGAGCTTTTTTTTTTTGGAGAAAAAAAAAAAAAAGCTTTTAGGAACAAGTGCTGCGCTTTTTAGTTAAGGGATATACTGTTTAGATTACTAGTAGAGCAGTTCTAAGGGAAAAAATTAAGAACAGACTTTATGGAGCCAGAAAAAGTTTAACCTTGTTAAACCAGCGCTGCCCAATGCTGCTGTAGTGGCAACTCCGCGCTAAATCACGCTAAAGCGTGCTTGATAGCAGGGGCTGTAAAGAGCCATGAATTGACCCAAAACGGCCAATAAAACTACAGTTTCAAGTCAGTAACCACTCCCACGGGGGGCAGGGAAGCTGCTCAATATTTTTCACTGCCACTGATCAACACTGAGACTTTCCTTTAGCCCAAGCAAAAATGGCCTCACAGAAACTTACAAAACAGTTCAAGAACAGCAAGCCTGTAACTGAACTTTTTTAAATCTCAGAAAAGTGGGAAAAAAGCAAGATTTTTTTTGTTTTTGTTTTTTCAGAGATAGCAGAGGTTCACAAGTAATATCAAGTTATAACAGTGCAGTAAATGACCCCACACAAGAGTGCTAGGCCAAAGACAGAAAATATGCAAGTTTTGAGAAAAAAACTATTTTAAAATTAAGTGCAAACAGGAAATTCAGTAAACAGCTTTTGGTTGTGCTCTAAATACAGCTAACAATGCAGAAATCAAGTTTAACAAGCCAGAAAATGCTCAAACTAGGCAACTATGCAGAAAAACTTAGCAAATAAACAGAGGAAAAATACTTAAAATCTCAAAAGTGGCTCCTTTCTTCTCTCAGCGTTTTCTCCTCTTGGTGGGTGCTTCACCAACAGCCAACAAGCCTGAAAAGATGCCAAAACCACGAGACAACTAGGTTTTAAGAGAGGAAGATGAAGGAGTTTTGGAAATGACCCCTATTGGTCAATAAAACTACAGTTTCAAGTCAGTAACCACTCCCACGGGGGGCAGGGAAACTGCTCAATGTTTTTCACTGCCACTGATCAACAGAGAGACTTTCCTTTAGCCCAAGCAAAAATGGCCTCACAGAAACTTACAAACAGTTCAGGAACAGCAAGCCTGTAACTGAACTTTTTTAAATCTCAGAAAAGTGGGAAAAAAGCAAGATTTTTTTGTTTTTTTCAGAGATAGCAGAGGTTCACAAGTAATATCAAGTTACAACAGTGCAGTAAATGACCCCACACAAGAGTGCTAGGCCAAAGACAGAAAATATGCAAGTTTTGAGAAAATAACAATTTTAAAATTAAGTGCAAACAGTAAGTTCAGTAAACAGCTTTTGGTTGTGCTCTAAATACAGCTACTAATGCAGAAATCAAGTTTAACAAGCCAGAAAATGCTCAAACTAGGCAACTATGCAGAAAAACTTAGCAAATAAACAGAGGGAACATACTTAAAATCTCAAAAGTGGCTCCTTTCTTCTCTCAGCATTTTCTCCTGTTGGTGAAGCACCCACCAAGAGCCAACAAGCCTGAAAAGATGCCAAAACCATGAGGCAACTAGGTTTTAAGAGAGGAAGATGAAGGAGTTATGGAAATGACCCCTATTGGTCAATAAAACTACAGTTTCAAGTCAGTAACCACTCCCATGGGGTGCAGGGAAGCTGCTCAATGTTTTTCACTGCCACTGATCAACAGAGAGACTTTCCTTTAGCCCAAGCAAAAATGGCCTCACAGAAACTTACAAACAGTTCAAGAACAGCAAGCCTGTAACTGAACTTTTTTAAATCTCAGAAAAGTGGGAAAAAAGCAATATTTTTTTTTGTTTTTGTTTTTGTTTTTTCAGAGATAGCAGAGGTTCACAAGTAATATCAAGTTACAACAGTGCAGTAAATGACCCCACACAAGAGTGCTAGGCCAAAGACAGAAAATATGCAAGTTTTGAGAAAAAAATGATTTTAAAATTGTGCAAACAGGAAATTCAGTAAACAGCTTTTGGTTGTGCTCTAAATACAGCTACTAATGCAGAAATCAAGTTTAACAAGCCAGAAAATGCTCAAACTAGGCAACTATGCAGAAAAACTTAGCAAATAAACAGAGGAAAAATACTTAAAATCTCAAAAGTGGCTCCTTTTTTCTCTCAGCGTTTTCTCCTCTTGGTGGGTGCTTCACCAACAGCCAACAAGCCTGAAAAGTTAATTAATCAATGGGGTGCCGAAAGCCGACACACTCTGGCTAGGCTTTTAAATGCCCTCGGTCAGATAGCCTAGTACATACCTACCTATGAACCTAAAGTGGCATAAGGTTACTAACTTTCAGCTTTTAAGTCCAGAATAAAGGGGTCGTGTGATAATGGACTTTGTAGGAATGGAGCATAACTTCAGAAACTTAGTCAGATTGAAGGCATTTGTGTACAAGATGTATTCATATGAGCAGTAGTGCTGTTAGTCAAGTTGATGTTTATGCATGAGGCTTGGTGTCAAGCAGAGGAGCTATGCAAAGAGGATTTAATTTTAATGGAGAGATTTAAGAGTGATAAATTAGGTTGGTACCAGTGGGAGGTAACCTACTCAAGTTATAGCTCAAACTTCAGTGCATAGTTAATGCCCTATGGAGGTTTCTGGGTGTGATGTTGAGCAAGGGATGATTGAACTCAAGCACTAATGATATGCCAAAAGAGAAAAGTGATCAAAGGAAAAGGTACATATAAATAAAAACAGTGGGGTGCCAGGTGTACAAAATCCCATTTCTGGGTTACCTGATCCAGGTGATGATTAGTTTGTCTGTGGTGCAGTAATAAAACCTCCTGATAAAGACAAAGATGCACCCTGTGGGTTAAGTGAAGATCAGGGGTGTGTACATAGTGGTGGAAATATGGCAGCAATCAACTGCAAGTTGTGTTTATTGGGAACTCAGTGCTGAACACCTACATTTTATGATGGATTTCAGATTAGTTAGATGGAAGTAAGTCTACATTTAGCATAAGGGGAGCTACATCTCACTATTACAGTATTTTCAAGGTGTTTGAGAATTTTACAGATATACTTAGATTAGTGTGTTGAGAAGATGGAAAGTGTACTTTAAGGGGTTGATGAATGAAGAGAATGAGAGGGAGAGAAGGTTGGATGATGTGCGGATAGTGAATTATGCACTTCAGTGGATTAGCAAGGAGCAAGTAATGATAACTATGAAGAGGATGAAGAATGGAAAGGCTGTTAGTTCAGATGACATACCTGTGGAAGCATGGAGGTGTTTAGGTGAAATGGCAGTGGAGTTTTTAACTAGATTGTTTAATGAAATCTTGGAAAGTGAGAGGAGGCTTGAGCAATGGAGAAAAAGTGTTTTGGTACTGATTTTTAAGAATAAGGGTGATGTGCAGAGCTGTAGTAACTGCAGAGGGATTAAATTGATCAGTCACAGCATGAAGTTATGGGAAAGAGTAGTGGAAGCTAGGTTAAGAAGGGACATGATTATTAATGATCAGCACTACAGATGCGATGTTTGCTCTGAGAGTGTTGATGGAGAAGTACAGAGAAGGTCAAAAGGAGTTGCATTGTGTCTTTGTGGACTTAGAGAAAGCATATGACAGGGTGCCTAGAGAGGAGTTTTGGTATTGTATGAGGAAGTCGGGAGTGTAAGAGAAGTATGTAAGACTTGTACAGGATATTTACGAGGGTAGTGTGACAGTGGTGAGGTCTGCGGTGGGAGTGATGGATGCATTTAAGGTGGAGGTGGGATTATATCAAGGATCATCTCTGAGCCCTTTCTTATTTGCAATGGTGATGGACAGGTTGACAGACGAGATCAGACAGGAGTCCCCGTGGACTATAATGTTTGCAGATGACATTGTGATCTGTAGTGGAAGTAGGGAACAGGTGAAGGAGACCCTGGAGAGGTGGAGATGTGCTCTAGAGAGAAGAGGAATGAAGGTCAACAGGACTCAGACATAATATATGTATGTGAATGAGAGGGGGGGATAGAGGAATGGTGAGGATGCAGGGAGTAGAGGTGGTGAAGGTGGATGACTTTAAATACTTGGGATCAACAGTTCAGAGTAATGGTGAGTGTGGAAGAGAGGCGAAGAAGAGAGTACAGGCAGGATGGAGTGGGTGGAGAAGAGTGTCAGGAGTAATTTGTGACAGACTAGTACCAGTAAGAGTGAAAGCGAAGATCTACAAGAGGGTAATGAGACCAGTTATGTTATATGGGTTGGCAACAGTGGCATTGACAAAAAGGCAGGAATCTGAGCTTGGCCTGGCAGAGTTAAAGATGTTAAACTTTGTACTGAGTGTGACGAGGGTGGACAGGATTAGGAATAAGTATATTAGAGGGTCAGCCCAGGTTAGAAGGTTTGGAGACAAAGCCAGAGAGGCAAGATTACATTGGTTTGGACATGTGCTGAGGAGGGATGCAGAGTATATTGGGAAAAAGATGCTAAGGATGAAGCTGCCAGGTAACAGGAAAAGAGGAAGGCCTAAGATAAGGTTTATGGATGTGGTGAGAGAGGACATGCAGGTGGTTGGTGTGGCAGAGCAAGATGCAGAGGACAGGAAGAAATGGAAACAGTTGATCTGCTGTGGCGACCTCTAACAGGAGCAGCCGAAAGAAGAAGAAGACTTAGATTATATAGGTGGGCTTCATTTAGTGTCACATTCAACTGCAAAAAATGGGAAATGAATTTAGTATGTGTGAATAATTAATAAATACCTTAATGTATTAAATGCTACTATTATTAGATACTGCGATAATGTTAAAGACTTAGAAATCATGATAACTAAGCTGCACTTTGATTAAGTGAATTGGGTAATTGGGTTTCGTGGTGTAAAAACTTTTCCTGTTCTGTGTTGCATAACTTCAAAAAATAAGTATATTCTACTGCAGTTGTTCGGAGAGCTATCCTTGAGTAAGAAATGGGTTTTGATTTGTGAACAAAATGATGTAACACTGAAAGTAGTATTTTATATTAGACAGATTAGATTAGTCTGGAGCCTTGACTATGAAGTGAGATTAATGCTTATGAATTTACATTCCATCAAATACCTTCTGTTCAGGGGTGATTTAATATGGTCATATAAATATTTAAATAATTATGCCATTCTTGTTACATCCAGAATCCACTTTCTGATGCACAATAAGGCTACAATAAATAATAATTTGTTGGATAGAATTGATAGACTGTTGGGCCCAAATGGTAGAAAATTCTTCCAACATAGCATTGGGATAATATGGAATAAATTGCCTAAAGGAGTTAGGCTGATTAGCCAAAGTCTTGAAACCTAGTAGTGAGACAACCAGTGGTTTGACAACAATCAGCAAGACTTTGTCCTCTTGGAGCATGGCTTTTGACTTCGTATGATTTCTTTCTAAGGCTGTAAGAAGCACCGAGGCACCAACAGGGCCAAACTTGTTTACTTCATTTTGTAATAGATATTGTGTGAGAAATATTTACTCATAATTATATTTTTAAAATAACACTAATAACAATTGAGTAATGTTTTTATTAGCTTTGTATATGAATCTGGAAAGCCAGATGTCTACAAAACTCTTAAGTACTGCCAGTTATGGGAATCAAAAAAACCTTTGATATCTGAGCTAACTGCCATATCCTGATTACTAACATCTGCGCTGTCAGGTTAAAGTTATTCTTCTTATTATTTTATCTTGTTTCCTTCTAACCATGTTGTTTGTCAACTATTTGAGTTGCCTGTATTTATTACAGGACTGGCAAAATATTTTATAGTCTCTGATTAGTAATGAAATTAATTTGTGAGGTGTACAATAGAATGGGTGTTTGTTTAATAAAGGGACTCTCTATATATATTTTCAAGAAGGAGGAGTGAGGTTTTCATATGGAACCTAGATTTTTTAAACAATTATAATATTTTTCAGAAGTATTCCATCTGTTCTTGCATCTTGTATTTTTTTATTAATTTATATCTGAGTTAGTCATAGATTTTTACTGTTAAATAACTCATTAATTCCTCCATCAGGGTGAAGTACTTCAGGGCTGCTCATTTCAAAATAGAGGTGAGAGCTTATTGTTGGGAAATGGCCCAGTCTGCAGATCCTGCAGGCTGTCCTCTCCTCACCCGTGCAGCAGTCTTGCAAGTTCTGATATACCTATTTCAAGAGGGGCATGATCACATCAGCACATGGGCAAACACCCATTCAAGTGTCACACTGCTTGCCGTGCAGGGCTACTTTGGCTGTTTTGCTGTACCAGGCAATACAGTGGGGTAACTAGAGTATGATTTGATGAAGGTGTATCTGTTATAGATAGCTTTCTACATTTCTGTTGTAGTGCGGTTCCCAGCTGTGAATAACTTTTCCATTGCTACCAGCTCCCTTAACACCTTGGGATTTTGTGACAGTCTTGTTACAGGCTGCCAATGTAGCCTACTTAATTGATCACAACACTTATGTCCTTTAAGTGAAAGGCAAAAACAATTACCCATGTCTTATTCTGACAGTAACAGCAGTCACATCAATGAAAACTGAAATGCCAGCTGGCAGTTGTAAGAGAAACTTGGCTGCTTGCCTGTTTTTATATTCTCTTTTCTAAAGACAAGACACACCCTTCATTGTGTAGTGCATATGGAGTACAGCCTAATGTGTCACTTCTTTACCTTAGGAATAAGACACTTGAGATTTTCTAAATGTATTTGAAGGAGACTGCGGAGTCATATCACATTATGTCTACTTCACATGTTAAGGACAGTGGTGTGCATTGGTGAATCCATGGAATGACCAGCTGTACTCCATCCCTCAGCATTTCCATGGACAATGTTGGTATTTAACTGACAGCTGGGATATAACTGTACTATGCAGAATGCTCACTGGGTGTGTTTTTTGTTTTAGGAAATTTTAGGAAGGGGCATCCAGTGCAGATGGACATTGTGTAGAACCTCTTGTAGTAACTGGGTTTGGAGTCTCCAGTTTCCCATTTGCTAAAGGCAGAGGTTCGACATTACATATTGTACAGCTACTTAAGCAGCTGATATTCTGTAGGTGCCATAGTAAGGGCCTCACCTTGTTGAGTAGCATTTTATGGTACATATGTTTGGAAGCAGAAAATAAATTATTTTACACAGGTCAAATAGTAGTACTGCCTGCTTGTAGATGTGAGTAACAGTATTCTGAACCTGCGTATCCAGGGGGCATACACAATGTTTTTTTTTTCTTTGTTTGTCCCACTGTGCATGATCTGTTTATAATAATCTATTGCACAACCCTCCCCCAACATGCATGAAGTTCTGCCTTCTGCACTGGTAACTAATGATTCTTACCCCTCCTTCACTGCTACAACTTTGGGGCAAAAATTATTATTCTATCCATTTGAGAATATATGTTTTGAATAATGTTTGTACTTGCAGGCTGCAATTTGTGTATTTTACCAACTTTATATAACATGGAAAGCACACGTTTTCACTTTAACTTCAGGCAACTGAAGTTATAGCCCCTAAACTCTGCATAACTTTCCGACTCGGCCAATACTAAAGCTCGAGAGCTAATTCCACCGGCTCGAGGCTCCCCCATATCCCACAATGCTAGGCGGTAACTCCTCAGATCTCGTTTGCCGCTTAGCTGACGAGTTGCTCTTTCCAACCGGCTCTGCAGGTTAGTTACTTTATATAAAGTTTTTACTAAAATAGACCCCCTTTAAGTTAGTTTTTTCAATAGTGGTTAGTTAAGTAGTTTTCTTCCGCTCCCTACCAAATTCCTCCCCCTTTTCTAAAAAATTTTTCAGAGTTCTTCCCTTAGGCCTTTAGGCCCTTTTCCCTCCCCTCCTAGTAGTTGGAGTGATTGTGTTTTTTTAGGGAATTTTGTTAAGATAGTTATTTTATTTTAAATTTAGTGTAATCTGTGTGTGTGAGTGTGAGTGATTGCACTACCTTTTCTTAGACATGTCTAAGGAATCGAAGGTCTCAGGCTTTACGAAGTGTGACTCGTGCTGTCAGAAGATGTCTCTGACAGACGGTCACACTTCTTGTGTATACTGCCTGGGACCTTTACACCTGCAGGACTCTTGTGCTGTCTGTCATGGTTTCAGCCCTAGAGTCCTGCAGGAACGTAAAAATAAGCTAATTTTAAGAGGCTTATTGAAGCCTGAGGGTCCCCCGACAGTCTATGTTGGGGAAGCCTTCTAAGTCCTCCAGGCAGTCGGCTCCAGCATCCGAGCCATCCTCTGGAGGTTCAAAGACCGTTTTAACGGTTCAACCATCAACTCCGGCCTGAGCCGATGATTCTAGACCTACCACACATACTGTGTCCTCGGCTCTGGCTGGAGCCGAGACAGACAAGTCTAAGTCGGTTCTGACACTCTTGTCGGAACCGATTACTAGAAAGAGGTCCAGGTCTCCTTCTTTCGGCTCCGTTCATTCGGCTCCAGCCTCTCTGCTCTTGTCTGAACGGAGCCATAGGTCACACTCCTCTAGGACCTCCAGACTTTCGGACCATGATTTGCAGAGGGTGGTGAGTAGACTTCTTAAGTCCGAGGCACTGGCCCAGATGTTACACAGCCCGACTCAACAGTCGATGGCTGCCCCTGTTTCATTAGACATTCCTCCTCCGACTCTATTGAGTTCGGAGCCGGTGCTGCTTGGAGCCGAGACTGTAGGAGCGTCGGAACCGATACCTTTCCTTTCGGCGCCGTCGTCTGCTCCGATCTCCTCCTTGGAGGGATCTCAGTGCCAGACTTCCTTCGTCAGCTCCGAGGGGGTGAGTGGCATCGGACCCTTGTCCGACCCTGCTTTCCCTCTCGGTGCTTCGGCGCTGGTTAGTTCGGCTCCGACATCGGCTTCGGAGCCATCCTTGTCGGTGCTGGGGGAGGTTTTCAGCTCTTCGGAGCGGAGACCTCTGGCCTTGCCTGATAGGGGTGCCTTTGAGGTCATGCGGAGCGTGTTGGAACCTGGTTCTACTCCACAGTCGGCTCCATCAGCTCCTCCCTCTACAGTGCCTGCGGTGATTTCTTCTCACCCCCTTGCTTCGGACCGTAGAGAATCTGTGCCTCAAGTATCCCCAGTGGGAATTTCCTCCTCTTCTGAGGCCTCTCCTGATCTTGCTGAAGAACCCCCTAGGAAGAGACAGTGCAAGAGGAAGCACATTGACTCCCCTGAGTCTGTCACCTCTGACACTGATTTGGAAGATTCTGAGGGTTCCCCTCGTTCCCCCTCTGAAGATGTCTCCTTTGCAGACATACTAGAAATCCTGAAGCAGAGGGGGAATTGGCCAGCCCTTAACCCTTCAGAGGACAAATCGGTGTACCTTGAGGCATTTGGTTCTCTACCTTCCACCTCCTGGATGTCCCCTCCCTTTGACCCACTCATGGAAGTGGTGGCGAGGAAGGCTTGGACGGCTCCTGACTCCATGGAACCCACCCCTAGGAGGCCGGCTAAATTTATCACTGCCCCCAAAGACAAGGAGTTTTTGTCCAAAGGTGTCTCTGTGGATGCCATGGTGGTGGCTGCTGCCACCAAGAAGGAATTAGCGGATCCTTCGGTGCCTGTTCATCCTCCTAATAAGGAATCTAGGACCATGGACAGGTACGGTAAGCGGATGTTTTCATCAGCGACCTTTTCCATGCGTTCGCTGAATTACCTGTGTCATTTCACTCGTCTTCAGAGGGACTTGCTCAAGGAAATGAATGAAGTGTTGAAGGACCCATCAGCTGTGGGTTTTCAAGATAGGATGAACTCCCAGCTGGCTACCCTTAATTCAGTGGTTAACTCCTCCATGCGCCTGATTTTGTACTCTGCTGATGGAGCGAGCAGAGCCGCAGGTACAGGGGTGGCTTTACATCGCCATGCCTGGATGCGGCTATGTAGCTTTGTGGACCCTTTCAAGGCGTCTTTCACTAACTCCCCTTTTGACGGTTCATCTCTCTTTGGTCCACAAGTGAAGGATACTCTGACAAGGTGCGAGGTAGAAGGTAAGACTCTTTCTGCCATCGGAGTCCGTTTTTCTACCCCTTCTAGGCCTTACCCCAAAGGTCAGAAGGGGGGGAAGATGTGGTTCCGCAAACAACCACAGGGAGTCTTACCGGACGCACAGAGTCGTTTCCCCTCTAGAGGCAGAGGGGGGAACAATAATAATAGACGCCGTCCTAGAGGCAGAGGGGGTCCGCAGAATCAGGGTAGTCGAGAAACTTTCTCTGACAAATCCTTTCAGCACCCCTGAGGAGTTGCCCGACTGTCCACCTTCGGAGGCAGTCGGGGGAAGATTATCTCTGTACCCAAAAGCCTGGCTTTCCCTTACTCAAGACAAGTGGGTACAGTCTATCATATCCGAAGGCTACAGAATCCCTTTCATTCGCATCCCAAAACAGTCTGGAAAATCCCTTCCAGACGTTCCACCCAGTCAAAGGGAACAAGCAGCACTAGAAATTTCAAAGCTGCTAGCAAAAAGAGCTATTCAACCAGTTCCAGCAGACCAACAAGGATCCGGAATTTACTCCAAATTCTTTTTGGTTCCAAAGAAAACAGGGGACTGGAGACCCATTTTGGATCTCAGCAACTTGAACAAGTTTGTCAAGAAAACAAAATTTTGGATGGTCACGCTGCAGTCCATCCTGCCCTTTCTGGGCCAGGACAACTGGATGTGCTCCATAGATCTCCGGGATGCATACTATCACATCAAAATGAACAGATGATCCAGGAGATTTCTCCGCTTCAGGCTAGGGGCCAGTCATTTTCAGTTCAGGGCCCTGCCCTTTGGTCTCACTACAGCCCCCTGAGTGTTCACCAAATGCATGGCAGTGGTCGCTGCTCATTTGAGGGGCCAGGGATTCCAGGGGTTTCCGTATTTAGACGACTGGCTCCTGACTGCCACCACCAGGCCTCTACTTCTCTTAGCCAGAGTACACCTTATGAACCTGTCAGACTCTAGGCATCTCGGTAAATTACGAAAAGTCTGTCTTGTCGCCTTGTCAATCTATTACTTTTATAGGCGCAAGATTAGACACTGTCAGTCTGTCAGCCAGACTCACAGAACAAAGAGGTAGCAGACATTCACAAGCAGGTTTCCCTTCTCTTACGACAAAACAAGATCAAGGTCAGACTGGTGTTGAAAGTCCTAGGGATTATGGCGGCAGCTATTCCTCTCCTCCCCTTAGCCCGCTTTTACATGAGGATTCTTCAGTGGATGCTTTTCACTCAGTGGTCCTTTCAACTTCTACCAATGTCCCACTCTATCAGCATAACTCAGTCATGCAGGAATCATCTTCTATGGTGGGTCACATCCCCCCAACTTCTTCTAGGAAGACCCTTCACCCCCCCCCGCCCTCGGCTGCAACTCTGACAACGGACGCCTCCCTGATAGGGTGGGGGGGGCATTACCAGGGCAGGACAGTCCAGGGCACGTGGCAGCCGATCGAGTGCCACTTGCACATAAATGTTCTAGAGATGAGAGCAGTGCTTCTAGCGTTGCAAGCCCTTCAAGACTCTCTTCCCAAGGGAACTATAGCAATTCAAACGGACAATATGTCCGTAGTGTGGTACATCAACAAGCAAGGTGGAACCAAATCTTACCCCTTATGTCGAGAAGCACTCAGACTGTGGCAATGGGCGATCTCTTCTCAGCGCTTCCTGATAGCAATGCACATTCCCGGCAAGTCCAATGTGATAGCAAACAGAATGAGCAGAGTAATCCTCATGCCTCATGAGTGGTCTCTGAAGAAATCAGTGTTGGAAGAAGTTTTTCGAACTTGGGGCCATCCTTGCTGCGATCTTTTTGCCACTCCCCAAAACAGCAAGTGTGACGAGTTCTTCACTCTCTTTCCCCTACCAGGTCATCCCATCAGAGACGCTCTAGCTCACGATTGGCCTCCGGGACTCCTGTATGCCTTTCCCCCCTTCCCACTGATACCTCAACTGATTCGGAAAGCCATTGCTCTGAAGGCCTTAATGATCCTCATTGCCCCTTATTGGCCTCGACAAGTTTGGTTTCCCTTTCTTCATCGTTACCTTTTGGCACAACCATGGCATCTGGACCCAGTTCCAGATCTCTTGATCCATCAATCGGGTCAACTGCACCAATCCCTTTCTTCTCTGAACCTCACAGCATGGTTCCTCCAATTCCAACCTTAGCCAGGCTTCCCTTAATATCTCACTCAGTTAGAGATATTTTGATAGCTTCTCATAAGTCTTCTACCCGGAAGATTTATAGCAGCAAATGGAAACGTTTCTCTTTATGGGCAGTGTCCAAGGAAATAGACCCCTTTACTGCTCCTATTCAGTCCAGTCTGGATTTCTTAGCTGAGCTTTTCCAAGCAGGCTCTTCTCCTTCTACTATCAGAGTTCAATTGGCGGCTATATCTAATTTTCATGTGGGAGTGTTAGAGTCTACTATCATGTCCCACAAACTCTGTAAAGCCTTTCTGAAAGGAGTCTTTCTTCTTAAGCCCCCTGTCAAGGATCCACCTCCTCCATGGGATCTCAACTTGGTTCTAGCATCTTTGATTCTACCCCCCTTTACTGCTCCTATTCAGTCCAGTCTGGATTTCCTAGCTGAGCTTTTCCAAGCAGGCTCTTCTCCTTCTACTATCAGAGTTCAATTGGCGGCTATATCTAATTTTCATGTGGGAGTGTTAGAGTCTACTATCATGTCCCACAAACTCTGTAAAGCCTTTCTGAAAGGAGTCTTTCTTCTTAAGCCCCCTGTCAAGGATCCACCTCCTCCATGGGATCTCAACTTGGTTCTAGCATCTTTGATTCTACCCCCCTTTGAACCTGCAGCTTCATGTTCTATGAAGTTGCTGTCTTGGAAAACGCTTTTTCTAATAGCCATCACTTTGGCTAGAAGGGTTTCGGAACTTCATGCTCAATGCTGTCATCCTCCGTATCTAATTTTTCACAAAGATAGAGTATCCTTGCGTACCAATCCATCCTTTTTGCCTAAAGTGGCCTCTCAAACAAACCTGAATCAAACTATTGATCTCCCAGTTTTTTTCCCTAATTATGGCAACAGGTCAGAACAAAAATTGCACTCTTTAGATGTTCATCGCCAACTAAGGTATTATTTAGACAGGACTAAACAGTTCAGAAAAACAGACCAACTGTTTGTTTCCTATGCGGAAGGCAAGATGGGTCTTCCAGTCTCTATAAAGTGTCACTTTCGAGATGGCTTACTTCTACGATTTCCTTTATTTATGAGATCAGACACCAACAATTGCCCTCTAAGCCTAGAGCTCACTCTACAAGAGCATTAGCCACATCAATAGCCTTTCAGGATAGGCTTCCTATTGATTCTATTTGTTCAGCAGCAACTTGGGCTTCACCTCATACCTTCATTTCTCATTACAAGTTAGACATAGCCTCCAGAGACCGTGCCAACTTTGGTTCCACTGTTCTCAAGAGTCTGTTCCGATAGGCCACCCGGGACAAGGTGCTAGGGACGCGATCCCATCCAGCAAGAATGAAGGCGAGATAGACAACTTAACATTAAGAAGTTATGTACCTACCATAACGTTCCATGTTAGTTGTCTTCTTCTCGCCTTCTTTCTTGCGTCCCACCCTCCTTCCCCCTAGCCTGGACAGTCCTAGAGGAGATTATTTTGTGGCCTCTCTAATCCTTTCTCCCACTGTTTTACCACCTCTATATTTCCTCTGTTAGGTTTAAGTCACCTCACAGTCAGCCCTATAGAGGTGGATTGCCCTTCTCCATGTTATGGAGCTTTTTTCTTGCTTGGCCTAGCTTTCAAATGAGATCTGAGGAGTTACCACCTAGCATTGTGGGATATGGGGGAGCCTCGAGCTGGTGGAATTAGCTCTCGAGCTTTAGTATTGGCCAAGTCGGAGCCGAGGATCGGCTCCGAACCCATCCAGCAAGAAAGAAGGCGAGAAGAAGACAACTAACATGGAACGTTATGGTAGGTACATAACTTCTTATTTTCACTGATGAGGTATCCCTCTGCAGAGTATAGTAAACTAAGAGGAGACATTGGTGATTGGTGCAGTTAACATACTAAACCAGGTGAAGTCAGGCTGTGACATATAATATGAAAGGATGAATTGCATATGAAAAATATGTGTGCCAACAGAGTTTTAATAACTTCTCCCATGTAAGTCCTTGCTTATATCTTACATTTTCTAACAAAAGTGGCTTGTAGCTGGATGCAAAGTCTATTAGAGAATATCCCACATTCCTACACTACTCTGTGCTGCACTTTTCCTTAATTTTCTAACTGAGGCCCTTAAGGTACCTATAACTGTTGTATGTCATTCATTCATTCATTCATTTGTGCTTTTTGTGTGATCAGATTGACACTTGAAGAGTCAGGATTTGGTGAAGGCATTTGGTCATAGCTTCTGATGGAATACATTTATAAACAGTGTGATTTCCTTGGTTCTCGTTGTAAAAGGTAGGTCCATCAGTGTTGAGTAGTGTCTGTGTAAGTTAAATAGTCATGACTAATTCATGTCCATATATTTTAGATTTACAGGACTGCATGTTCACTAGTACCTTCAAGTAGCTCATCAGTAGTCATACTGTTAAATAGTAGTGCAGAGGACAGAAAGGTAAAATCTGGTGCGATTAGTAAGGTGAGCGTGAAAACTTTCAGTAGGATGAGGAAAGACAGGTCTGGCAGTTGAATATGGAGCTAATTTGTGAGCTGTGGATTACAATGAAGGGGAGAAGGTAGGGAAGGAAGGCATGCCTAGACAGTGTAAGACAGGTAGCTCGTTCATAGCCAATGAGGTCTCATAGGTTCTTGGGTACTTACTAGACTGTGCATCCATGAGGATCTTTAGGGGCCTAGCCATGCATTCCCATAAAGTTTTTAGCCCTTACATTTTAAGTAGAAATAATCCAGACATGAGCAGAACATCTTACCTGTTGCCTCTGTCCATTAGGGACAAGTATGCTAAGCCAGGGGTGAATTTGCAGTTACCTATTCATTCATCCAGATTACATTTGAATAGTGTAAGAAAAGTATTTTAAAACACAAAGTCCAAACCACTCCACTAAAGGCCATTCATTCAAAAAAATCAAAAGTCCAAGAAATCAATGAACGTGCCGTGCCACCTCCTGCTTGCCAACTCATTATAAAAACGCTCTTTCTTCAAAATGTTAAAATCAAGACAATTAAGGCAAGTGCTTTCGGTTAATCACACCTTCTTTAGATCCTGTTTCATTTAAAAAAAACTTCCTTTTTAATACAAAACATCTACCACTCCCCTTCAGTGACATCACTTCTTAAGGTGGAAGTAGGCAGAAAAAATGTTCATCTTGTACTTTTAACACCTTGCTCTTGTAAAATATGTTTCAGGGGTACAACTCCATTAAGTCCTGGTGGGTGATCCGCTCTCAAATCCATAATCCATCTTACTTCTTCAGCTTCAGTTCTATTTGATAAATCCCCACCTCGTACAGTTTCCTTAATACATGAGAGTGCCATAAATCTAAAGGAGTGGTTATTGAATTTGAAAATATGTTGATAAAGGGGGGCATTACTTTCTACCTTATTTCTTATATCAGAGATGTGTCGAAGAATGTGTTCTTTGAACATTCTATTCGTTTTTCCTATATAGTAAGCTGTGCATAAGGTACAGGTTGCAACATACACTATTTTTATTATTAGAGGTCACTCACTATTCCTTGAAAAGCATATTTCTTATTTGTTACTGGATGCACAAAAACATTACCAGTGTTGATCAATGGACATGCCATGCAAAAACCACTTGTGAGACGGCATAGTATTTCAGCGTGAGACAGCATAGTGTTTTAGTGAACACAATACAGTTTGCTCATGCCTCCTTCCAAGACTCTGAAGATTGTTTCAGAGTATTCAGTCTCCAATAATGATTTATTTATTTATTTTAAGATGCTTTATTTTGATACAACTGCTGTATAACCTCGTGCACCCCATGCATGGTTCATTTCAAGTTCCCACAGGTGATGGGTCCTTTTCTAATATCAAAACAATCTATCACTATCCATTTTCCACTACATTTTTTATAATATGGTGCAGTCCAGTAACTAGGGCTACAGTCTCATCTGTTTTTTGTACTTTTTCTCTGTTCTCAAATATTTTCATTTTCAGCAAAGCACTTATCAGTGTGTAGAAGAAAAAGATACAGTCTCATCTGTTTTTTGTACTTTTTATTTGTTCTCAAAAGTTTCCATTGTCAACAAAGCATTTATCAGTGTGTAGAAGAAAAAAATATGCTGTATTAGGGAGAGATAGGAATATGTTCTACTACATTATTCAAGATTTATGAGACTTTGTCACAGTGCCTTCTTTTACATAGAGATGACTCTCCCCTCATTAAGTCACTTCTGTCTTTGCTTCTGTTACTGAGTTTCCTAACATACTCCCAATTGTTTTAGAATGAAACATTTGTTTTTATACTTGTCTGTATTACTTTTGAAAGTCCAAATACTCTGATTTATTTCTAGAGTCTAATCTGTTGTGGGAGATGCCTCTGACTCCCATTTTGTGGTTATCACTTTTTTGTAATCAATAATAACAATTGTAACAATGCCTTCCTAAATTTAGACCCATGAAATTTCCTTAGTAGATGGTCATTTCTGTTTAATTGCCATTTTCCATTGCTGAATATTTCTATAAACCCCTTCAATATTCCCTTAGTGCCAGTACCTTGCTACACTCCCAAAAATAAGTTCCACTGTCCCATCCCTTCCTACTGATATCTTCAGCATTCCCCTGTGCCCCTCATACATGTGTATTAGCCTGTTTGGTGTATAACATTTTATATTTAAATTTCCAATCAAATATTCGGAATGTCTTAGATTTATTGATTTGCCTTGGTATTTTACAGATGGTCTTCCAATCCTCATCTAGCTCTTTCTCATTCAGTAATTTCTTCCAACTTTTAATCTATTTTTATATCCTTTTCAGTAGTCTCTTGTTTGCCTCACTTGTTCTAGCTTCTTTTAAACATCTTGCTTTCTCCAGTTCTTTCACTTTTATGCCTTTTACTCCTGCATCACATGTGGTTTAGTTTCATTATTCTGACTCTCTCAGGTTGTGGCATCATCCTATGGTCAAGCACTTCAGGAAAAGTTGGAATGCTGAATTCTGGTATACCTGATATAAATACAGAACCTCAAAACTCCCTACTGCTCTGGACTCGGAAACACGCGTAACTGTGTGTCCAGAAGGGGGCAAGGTTGGAAAGTCAAGGCTGTCAGTGTTTGACATTCTGCTGCTCAGGATGTAGGACATTGCACAGGTGAACTTGACTAACTGTGAGTCAAAATAATGATAGTAAACCATCAAATTTAGCTAGTATTCCTAGAATCCCTCAATACCATAATCACTTGGTCTGTCTACTGCTATAGTTGTCTATCACTTCTTCCCAAGTCATTAGCTTCTGCCCCAAACTTAAGTGGTCCCAATATTTTACTTCTCCCCTTTGGTGGCTAGTGAGTGCATTAGTATTTGTAGGTGTATTTTTCAGCCCTGAATCAGCCATAAAGTGCTGCAAGTTAAAGAACAACAATAATAGTAAAATAGCATCTCACGAATAAAACCAGGAACCAATATAAGTCAAAATGTTGAAACCTCCAAGTGGGCTCTACCAAATCATGAACTGTAGACCAAATATAATAAAATATAATACAAATTAATTTAGTGCTTTCGTCAGGCTGTAACAAATGACTTCTTCAAAATCACATTAAAAATGCACAAACGTGTTTAAATATCATTAACTAATGTCACATGACTACAATATATGCAATCGTGTACTAGTCAATTTTATGGAAACAATTTTGTGTAACAACTATGTTGATTTTGAAGGACAGTGCTTCCTACAGAAAACAGGTGTAGCAATTGTGCCCCCATATTTGCCAATATTATCATGTTGATGTGGGAAAATACATTTTTATTTAATTCCACCTTTTTAGGAAGTTGGTCCTTTTATTTATGTTACCTGGATGACATGTTTTTTTTTTTTGTTTGGAACATAAGTGTATGTGAAATTGGTAAACTCATTACGTATCTTAATAATACTTCACCATTTTTGAAATTTACTTACATCTATAATAAAGAGGTGATTAATTATCTGGATGTTGAAATTAAAAAGGATACATATATCAATGTTTATACAGGAAACTGACTTATTGTAATAGTCTTACATTTTACTAGTGGTCATCCAGAATATGTCAAAAAGGGAATGGTGAAAGGACAATTTGTCAGAATACCGAGAATGGTTACGGATGAGTTGGATTTTAAACATCAATGTGATATATTAACAGAAATGTTCACATCTAGGGATTACACATAAGAGTTGTGCAGCGGTTAATGCTGTCACCTCACAGCAAGAGGTTCTCTGGTTCGATTCTCGGCTGGGGTGCCTTCTGTGTGGAGTTTGCATGTTCTCCCTGCGTTTGCGTGGGTTTCCTCCTGGTACTCTGGTTTCCTCCCACATTCTAAAGACATGCTTCTGGAGCATTTCTCCCCGGGCCTCCGCTGAAAACAGGATCTGTGGAACCTAGTCGGACTTTCCCGGTCAACAAATGTTAAATAAAATAAAATAAAAAATAAAATAAATAGGGTAAAGAAAGAAATAATATCTAAGAGGGAAAAGGGAATTACTGCTTAATACTAACAATACTAATTCAGTCAACCCATTGGTATTGACATAACAAGTTGAAAGGAGTTACAACTATTCATTCGTAACAAAATTCACAGTAGACCATTTGTTCATCCATGATATACTTAATAGAAATTGGAAAATATTTATTGGACAGAAGGGTTGATGGATAGTCTGGGGGCAAAACCCACAGTGGTTTACAGAAGAGGTTGTACAATAAAGAATATCTTGGAAAATGCAGATGAGAGAGTAGTAAATAGAAAGAAAATTGGTACAAAGAAATGTGGATTTTGTGGACAGTGCCCCCATGTTCTGAATACAGAAACAGTTAAAATAAAAGGACAGGCTGTAAAACCAAATGGGTTATATACTTGTAATTCAATCCGTGTTGTTTATGCAGCTATTTGTAATTTCTGTAAAACTTACTATGTAGGGAAAACTTTAGAGAAAATTAAGAGAGAATTGATAGATACAATAGGGACATTAAAAATAAAAATGACAATAACACTATAAACACTTAGACTAGTTTCCTTCACACGGTTTTAAATTTGTTGTTTTAGAAGGTCTAAAAAGGGATTTTAGGGGTGGTTCTTGGGCTAACATTTTATAGTATAAAGAAATGTGTTGGCAAATAAACCTAAATGCACAAGTACCACCAGGTTTAAACGACAATATTTCCATAGCAAATGTACTAAATTATGTTCTTATTTACTTTTAATTCTTTGGAGTGGGTGTAATCAAACTGATGTATTTGATTGGGTATGTTGTAATCATGTGACATTAGTTAATGATATTTAAACACATTTGTGTGTTTTTACTAGGAGACTGGTTTCAACAAAATAGCATGTCAGTTAACTTGGATAATGCCCTTGCACAAAATTACATAAATGTACAAAAAACAACTGAAATTTGATTCATATAGAGTGATTTAATATATAAATAAAATATGGCTTTCTTTTTTGTTACTTCATTTTTGACTGGGTGAGTTTTAGTGACCCAGGCACCCTTTATAGTGAACTATAGAGGAAAAACAGCACCCCAAAGGTAGAGGATGTAAACAGACCAATTGCAATAAATAGCTAAATTACTTTAGTAGAAATTGAAATAAACAAAACCAGAATACAGGACTGCAGTCTGAGTGAGCATTGATATGACAAGCATAACAGCTGTAAACTGTGCTATTCCTTTTTAAAGACAATAAGTTACAAACTCCAGAGTACATAACAGATGAGTGTATTGGAGTAACCTAAAGAGTTAAGTAATTGATATTCTTGCAAGCATTCCATTACTACATCGTGTGTGGGTATACTATTTATTTAGGTATTAGTCAATCTGTAACAAATATAACACTGTTGTAATTCATTTGACTTCATTGTGAAATGAGCATATTACCAGCAGATAGAAATAACTGATCAGTTTTATTTTTGTCTGGAGTGTGGATATTACCATACACATTGCATTAACTTATACTTAGCTTATCTTTCATACATAATGGAACAAATGTTATAGTGTAAGTACAAACCTGTATTGCTGTACACATGTTGACTAAGAGATGTTAAATGGTGAGTGATAAGTAGAAATGCACATTGGATGCAGAATGTATGGCTGGAAAAAAAAAAGAGGAAGCAATTTGTTGTTAAGAGACAGCTTGAGTTTCTGAGAGTAGAAGGGTGATAAAACAATGGCTTGTATAATTTACTGGCTATGATTAAGCTTGGCAGAGATAGTCATCTGCTTGAGCTTTTAAAGTACTTTGCAGAGCTGAATGTGTGTGTGTGTGTGTGTGTGTGTGTGTGTATGTGTGTGTGTGTGTGTGTGTGTGTGTGTGTGCGCGCGCGTCTTGAGGGGTGGTGGTGCCTGATTGTAATCCTTGTCCCATGAGGCAAGATTTAATTAATCCTGGTTATGGTGTGGTTTCCTGAAAACCATGGTTGATTATTGTATGATGTGCTTTGCCAAGGGGAGTGAATGCCTTGGAGGGAAAACTGTGATCTTTTATTGTTTGCACTACCACACCTTCTGGTTCATCTGAAGTGCGTGGGTACAGTGTGGAGACGTGTTCACCACATAGTAGTGATGTGTCAAATAACATTATTTTGTTGTCTAATGCTTATTTTCTTTTTTACTACTTCTGTTAATAATCTCTACATTCTCACACTATGGCAAGGCACTCAAAGTGCAGACTTAATGCCCTGTGTCTTGGGAGATGAGAGTAGTGTTTCTGACTCATATGGAGATTGTCAGATAAGTTTTAACATGGATTTCATACATGCTCTTCTTGAAAGGAGATGGTAGTCGATGGACAAGGGTTATCGTTACAGAAGTACTAATGTATTTAAAATGGGAAACTTATGTCCTCGTCTTAAATATCCCTGTGAGAGATAACTTGTCATCAGTGAAGTCAGACCTACTGAGATGCCCAAGAGTTTGTGTTTGACCCACATTCTACAATCAAGTACTGTAGGTGAATGCTGATCACCAGATTGCTCATGGGTGTGCATAGTTGGTGATTGTGTGTGTGTGTGTGTGTGTGTGTGTGTGTGTGTGTGTGTGTGTGTGTGTGTGTGTGTGTGTGTGTGTGTGTGTTTAAGCACGTGCAGACACCTCTGCCTCCATGTGTGTATATCTCCCTTGATTGACTGACATCCTGACCTGAATTACTTTTCTTTACCATGTACGCAATGCCAGGATAGGCTTTGCATCCCCATAGCACTGAAATTATTTAAGCTTGTAATTGCAGAGTGAATAAAAAACATCTTCTAGCCATTCTTAATAAGAGTGGATCTTTCAATTTTATTAATTATGAAATATCATGGTTTAGCACAGTAACTGTCTAGGATGTTTATATTTTTCATGTAAGCAGCTCTTTCTTCACAGATTTCTCAAGTAACTTTGTCAAAAAACTGAAAAGGTAATTTGAGAGAATATTTCCTTTGATTCTTATTTGTGAAGGGTTATGAATGCACCCCTTCAAAGAGAGCAGGTACTCGTGATACTATATGCGGCAGGTTAATATGTATGACTGGTCTGGAAATAGTAAGGTAACCATCTTCAAATATGTGAGGGTTGACCGAGATTATTAGATCTTGCAGTACACTGGCTCATGTCATTTGAGAGTGGCATTTTACATTTTCATGGGGGAGAACTTTGTGAAGTAAATACACATCATGTAGTGCACTAAAAAGACATTCCTTATTGTTCTGCTCTTCAAACAGGCCATTAATGTGAAAGCAGAATCCCTCTGGTAGGTTAAAATGATCATATTATTGTTCTGGTTGAGTGAATTTTCTGAGGATCCTTTTAATAGATTCTTAACCCTCTTTCTAAAACAGTTTTAGTTTGAAAAGAAATTTCAGTTGAGCATTTCTGTAATAATTTGCCTTGTGTTGCTGATTTTCTGTTTCTGGGCATTCCTCAAATGGTGTAATTGTATGTAATCTTTTGTTTTCTGGTTCTCCAATATCTGAGCCAGGTTGTATCCCTTTGTCCTTTGCATTTGTTGCATGGTTTGATGTTTACTTCTTAAATAACTTTTTACAAGCCACCTGTATCTTTTTTCTGTGAGATATGTTTGTAGAATATCTTAATGGCAGATCTTTACAACTGGTTGCATAAACTGCATCCCAGTTTATACTGTATCCAGGAAAGAACCACATGGCTGAGAGGGTTTTGTATCTCAAAATGAATTATTCTTGCAAGTGATTTTTCCGTTTTTTTTTTTCCTTTAAGAGTATATAATATGGGAATGGTCAATGGTAGTGTCTGGTAAGGTATCAGAGGGTCTGATATGACCTAGATTATATAATGCAACATGTTCCTTGTTTTTGATCTTTTACTGCGTAGTGAAGTTATGAAAGCTTGATCTTTGACAATCAATGAGGTTCAGAGTGGCTTGCCAGTAAGTGATAAAAATATTCTAGGATGATATTATATGATCTCAGAGCATTTGTGATCTAGTTAGTTGTTATGCAGTAGAGATTAATTCAAAGGCTGAGGTAAATACCTTACTAGTACAATTTTGGAGAGATGATAGTGAAGAGGGGAATCACTGTTGGCAAGTTATATTGGTGGATACTGATGCTGAGGGAGACTGTTGTACAGAAAATATTTCACCACCTATTATTCCTTTTAAAGCAATTCCATGTACTAGAGATGAATGGTCAGCCTGTATTAGAGTTTAGCTGTGAATCCAGTATGACATAAATGTCTAGATATTGGTCATTGCAGGGATTAGTCATTGTAATTTTGTGAATGCTTCGTGCATTAATGTGTTGTACTTCTGTTAGCATTGCAGACATTTATGCAGGTATATTTGGTGCAGCTGTAGCATGGATTTTACTAGACGTGATACAAAAGCCTGGGCCTGTCTGTACATCACCAGATAGGATATATCTGACTCAATAAAATATCTTACCTTTCTTCAGATGACCTGGGTGGTGCTCCTGATTAAGTAAGGACATCAGTAAAGCTGTTTTAATCTACTTTGATCCAAAGTATTTTAATATTTGGGCAAGGAAGAATCCTTCTTTGTAGGCATAACAGTGAGTAGAGGTAAAAATGATTTAGCTACAGAAGGGACAAGGATCTGGTAGTGATGAATCTTGTAGCTGTGAGTAGCCTGAGGCAGGACGGCTATGTCCAGTGGAATGCCAAGATTATGTATCCATAAAAAGCACGTGGAAGGGAATTAGTAATTGGAGATATATTATTAAGTTCAGATATACAGCATTAAGGTTTGGAGATGTGTGTATTTATTTATTTAACTGGTAAACCATTCCCTATCTTTGTCAGGCCTGAGCCTAGATATTATAAATGTTAGCTTAAAAACAAATGGGTGGCTGAGCATAATTTTATTTATTTATTTTACATTTGTTTACCGGGATAGTCCGACTGGATACATGTCCATTTTCAGCAGAGGCCCGGGGAGAAAAGCTACACATAGACAAACATAGATTACATAGAAGTTAGCAAACAATTATAAAAACAAAGTGATTATATACAGTGGCTTATTAGTGTTCCTTAGTAGGGACTCACAATTCTCATGGACAGACACAATTAAAAGTAAGAGACATCAGATTGGAAGCGGAGCTTGGTGAAGTAGTTACAAGTTATGATAATTACAGAATATGCTTTCAGTTTATAACTTAATCAGGGTTGGTACATGGGCATAGCCGATTCACTTTAAGATACTGTTTGAGGTTTTTTTTTGAAGAGACTTTTGGAGGATTGTAGGGTTATATAGTTTGGCAACGAATTCCAGGTTTTGCCAATGAAGTTGGCAAACCGGGATTCATCAGCAGAGTTATTAGCTTTGTGGATTTGGATCAGTAGTTTATCGGCTGACTATAGGGATCTCAGGCTGCTATATGGCTTAATAATATTTTTAAGTGAAGGGATATCCTCAGGGTAGTAAAGAATTTTGAGCGCTATTAAGAGTTGATTGAATTGAATTAAGCTGGGCAGTTTTAGCCACTCTAGTTGTTTAAAGTTCTGGCAGTGGTGGGTTCTATAGGTGGAGCCAGTGGTGAATCTGGCAATATGATTGTAGCTATGGGACAGCTTACCTAGTTTGGATTTGTTGAGGTTTGAGAGTACAGGCGAGGCATATAAAAGAGTAGAGAGTAGGTGTGATCGGGTGATTGCAGTCCTAGCCAGTGGGGTTAAAAATGTCTTGTTTCTATACAGTGATCTAAGCTTCTTATTGATGGTCTTATGGTTTTGTTGACCTGTAGGTCAAATTTGAGATTGTCTATGATAAATCCTAGCAGTTTGGTGTGATCTGGGGAAATAGTGGTACCATTGTTAGATGTGGCAGAGAATGAAAGTGTGGTAGATCTACTAGTGGGGGAGAAGAGTAGATGTTTAGTTTTATTGGGGTTCAGAAGTAGGCGTTGGTTGGAGAGCCATTTCTCGATAGTGTTAAATGTATTTTGGGTTAAGGTTTGCAGTTCGGATGTGGAGGTGGCTGAGCAGATCAGAGTGGATTCATCTGCATATTGAATGCAGGTAGCTTTAGGGATAGCAGTGTGAAGGTTGTTGATAAAAATAGAGAAGAGTAGTGGACCTAGTATGGACCCTTGATGGACACCAAGTGTGAGGGGTAGTTGGCTGGAGAGTTTGCCCTGACATAGTACCACCTGTTGTCTACCACTCGGGTAAGATTGGAACCACTGGATAGCAGGCTTTTTGAGGAAAATAGATTTTAGTGAAAGAATGAGAAGTCCATGGTTGACCATGTCAAAGGCTTTTGATAGGTCAAAAAGTGGGCAGAGGTTAGCCTATTGTCATTCCTGTTTTGGTTTATGGCAGTAGTAAGAGAAAGGAGGGCTGAGGTGGTGCTGTGGTATAGCCTGACACCATGCTGGGAGTTGGAGAGTAAGTTATTCTGAGTAAGGTAAGATAAGTGAGTGGCTGTCAGGCAGCAGTTGTGAGAATGGTTCATGGCATGGAGTTAATTGATAATTTAATTTTAGTAGAAATAAATAAACTGTAACTAGTATTGTACTGGATGGGTTGAGAGGGGGTGGATGTGCACTTCACTGCTGCAGTGAAAGAGGAGGAAATAGAAAACACTGGAAACATTATTTAAGTTTTGATGAGTAGCTTGCATGTCACTGTTTCAGGAAACAAAAATGGCACTGGGGTATGAGAAGCAGACAGTATAAAGGGGCTGTGGATGATGATGAAGATTACGGACTGCCAGTGATGAATATGTAGGCAACACACCCCCTCTAGTTAGATACTGTCATAAAGGATAAGCGCTGTTGATAATTTCATATCATAGCAGTATTTCAGAAAGTTCTCTATCTGACTCATCTGATTTCCAAAGGTGCTTCCTCTAGATCCAAAGAAGTCTGGTTCCTCTAGTCATTTCTTGTCAAACCTTTTGTTGAATATATTGCCCCTTTTGGCATGCATTTGTCTAGGCATATCACACAACTTGAGAGACATTGGTGATTCCTAAATAAAAACAAAAAAACAAGTTTTGTGGTCTTAAGACCTGCAGTTATCCAGAGACACTGGAAATCCTTTCCCTGTACTTGGTCACTTAGAGTCCTCCATGGTGATCTGTGTCTAGCCATTTGAGTCAGGAAAAATACAACTCTTCTTGACCTCCTATTCCTTTACACAACAAATGGTTCATTGCATACTCAGTTAAAGGAATTAAAACGTCATCAACAATTAAGACACAGTGTCATGACAGACTCTATTTCAGACTCCTGGAACAAACTTCCAGTGAATGTCACTCATTGTACCACCCTTGCCACCTTCAAGGTAAACCTAAACAATTGGACAGGATAGCATCAGTTTCTCCCAGTCTGTCTTGTGTCACCATATTTAGGATTGGAGAGTGCATTTGACTATGGTTTATTTGATAGGCTTGCAGTGGTCTGATCAAGGTTAGTAGTTTCCTATGAAACTGTAATGTGTGAATGTATAAATTTGTGAGTGTCTCTTTGTGTTATGCTTTCTGTACCTACTTATTTACAATATTCACTGTAAACACTGGGGCATCTCATGTTTTAGTTATTGCTGGAGATTCAATAGTTTTGCTTCGAGTTCATGGTCTTCTTTGCTGCTCTTACATATTGTGCTATGGAATGTGCATGAACTAATTTGTTGTGTGTTGTATGGAAAGCTTTTCCTGGGATAAAATGTGAAATAGAATGCACAAAAGTAATGTCAGTGAAATGCTGAACCATATGCTGCCGTATTTAAATATGGGGATAGTATTTTATTCTGTTTACTCTATATTTTCATCATGTCCACTTATGATTATAATGCTGGCAATTTGTTACCTGCTTAAAATGTTCTATGTTTTTTTACTCTGTATAGTAAATCACATTGTGTGCAAGTCTGTATTATACCAATCTAATGCTGAAATTTTCAAAGACAAAATACATTTAGCATTTAAATGGACCTTGCTTTCTGAAGTTTTTGTCAGAATGCTGGCCATCATTTCCTTAGTTCTTATGACTTTCTCTGTCACATCACTATTGGTCAGCATATTTTTGTTGTCTTTACTGAACTGTTTATATTGGAACTGTTTATATTGTGCCATTGTTTTACAAGTGAATGTCCTTCAGCAATGCTATTTGGAAATTTGCTGCTACTCACTGCTGTTACATAAGGTAAAACTAGTGTCTGATGTAATCCAAACAGAATATATTGACCGTCTCAAACAATAGTGTTTATTTTTCTTAAAGTGCTTTATCTTTACTATGGAACTTTGTTAGTGTACATTTGCATAGAGAACTATTTGAATAGTGAAATCTTTCAAATATAACTTTAGACACGATTGAAGGACTGATCATTTTATTTCCTTATGCTCCCAGGTTTGAGTTTGCTTTTTTGCACATAAAAACTTTAAGAAAACACATGCAATGTATTGTCTTAATGTGTTTCTTAAAGTAGTGCACAAGTTTTATTATGAATTAATATTTTATTTAAAGTGCCATCATCAGATGTTTCGATTAATCAGTGCTGTATTCAGGTTTCTATCATTAACTTTTAGCTTAGAAATATTTGCAAAATGTTTTAATATGTTGTCTACATAGTTTAAGGATGAGTTAATGTTGGTTAATGCTAATAGTCTTCCGCAAACAAAAACATTTTAAAATGTCGATCACTCAACACCTTAAAACCTTCAGTATTTCCATTTTATCTAAGTGACTTACCTACTGGTGTCATTGCTAAAGCATGTCTGAATAGGAGTTACTAAACTGATAATGGAGCAGCTAGACAATGTTTGTATGGTGGACTTGATAGAAAGGAACTTCCTGAAAAGATCATGTAGTTATAAAATGCTAGTAAACATTGATCTTTGTCCTTATTCATGGGAGAGACATGCAGTACATCAAATATGTATTAAAGTGATATGAGGTCACTTTCAGCTTTTAAGTCAAGAACAAAGGGGCCATGTGATAATGGACTTCACAGGGATGGAGCATTTCAGAAACTTAGTCAGATTGAAGGCATTTGTATACAAGATGTAGCCATATGAGCAGTAGTCCTGTTAATCAAATCAATGTTTGCACATGAGGCTTGTTGTCAAGCAGAGGAGTTATGCAAAGAGGGTTTAATTTTAGTGTAGAGATAAATTGGTTTGGCACCAATGGGAAGTAACCCACTCTAATAATAGCTCAAACTTCAATGCATAGTCAGTGCCCTATGAAGGATTCTGCATCTGAAGATGAGAAATGAATGATTGAATTCACTGCTGATGATATGTCAAAACAGAAAAGTGACCAAAGGAAAAGGAACATATAAATAAAAACAGTAGGGTGTCAGGTGTACAAAATCCCATTTCTGGGTTACCTGATCTAGGTGGCGATTAGTCTGGCTCTGGTGCAATAATAAAGCCTCCTGATAAAGACAAAGGTGCACCCTGTGGGTTAAGTGAAGATCAGTGGTGTGTACATAGCGGTGAAAGTATGACAGCAATCAACTACAAGTTTTGATTATGGGGAACTCCGTGCTGAACCTCTACATTTTAAGATGGATTGCAGATTGGTAAAATGGAATGAAGTCTACAGTTAACATAAGGGGAACTACATCTCACGATTACAAGATTTTTAAGGTGTTTGGGAATTTTACAGATATGCTTAGATTATATAGGTGGGCTTCATTTAGTGTCACATTCAACTACAAAAAGTAGGAAATGCATTTGGGATGTGTGAATAATTAACAAATACCTTTATGTATTAAAGGTTACCATTATTAGACATTGCTGTAGTATTAAAGACCTAGGAATCATGATATTTAAGCTGGGCTTTGATTTAAGTGAACTGGATAACTAGTTTTCATGGTGCAAAAACATATCCTATTCTATGCTGCATAACTTCAAGGAATAAGGACATTCTTCTGTCACTGTTCAAACATTTAGTAAGAGCTATCCTTGAGTAAGTATGGGGTTCTGATTTGTGAACCAAATGACATATTGAAAATAATTCTAGTGTTTTAAATTAGACATATTAGATTAATCAGGAGCCTTGGCTATGAAGTGAGATTAATGCTTATGAATTTACATTCCATCAAATACCTTCTGTTCAGGGGTGATTTAACATGGTCATATAAATATTTAAATGATTATGTCAATATTGTGACATCAGAAATGCACTTCTTGGCCCACAGTAGGCTACAATAAATAATGAGTTGTTGGCTAGAATTGATAGACTGTTATGCCCAAATGGTAGAAAATTCTTCCAACATAGAATTAGGATAATATGGAATAAATTGCCTAAAGAAATTAGGCTGAGTAACCTAAGTCTTGAAACCTTTGTAGTGAGACAATCAACAGGACTTTGTCCTCTTGGAACATGGCTTTTAATGACTTCAAATGATATCTAAGGCTCTAAGAAACACTAAAGCACCAAAGGGAGGAACCTTGTTTATTTCCTTTTGTTGTAGATATTGTGTGAGAAATGTATATTCTAATTTTAAAATAACACAAATAATTGTTGAGTAATGGTTACTAGCTTTTATAGGGATCTGGAAAACCGGATGCATACAAAACTTTAAGTACTGCCAGTCTAGGAATCAAAAAAAAAAAAAAAAAAACTTGATATCTGAGCTAACTGCCATAACCTGACAATGCAGATGTTAGTAATCAGGTTAAGGTTAGTATTCTTTTGATTTTTATCTTGTTTCCTTCTAACCATGTTACTGGTCAACTATTTGAGTTTTCTGTATTTATTACAAGACCGGGAAATATTTTATAGTCTAAGATTAATTTTTGAGATGTATAGGTTCATAGGTTAATACTAGGCTAACTGCCTTTGTGAGTTATTTTAAGCCTAGCCAATTATCCCTTGTGAGACTCAAATCCTGCACCTTGTGTTTGTAAGACAAACACCTTAACCATTAGGCCACCCACTTAACCCCTGTATAATAGACTAGGTGTTTGTTTAGGAACTGTGTATATATTTTCACAATGCAGGAATGTGGTTTTTATTTGGAACCTATATATAAAAACATTTTTTACACAGTTATATTTTTCAGAAGTATTCCACATGTGATTGGGTCTTTTCTTTTTTTTATTTTATTAATTTATTTCTAAGTTAGTCATAGATTTTTACTGTTCACAAGATCAGCCCAATGGCTTTTCTTCCTAAATGATCCATTCATTCCTCCACTGGGGCAAAATCCTTCAGGGCCATTCATGTCAAACTAGAGGTGCAAGTTTGTTGTTAAGAAGAGGCCCAGTCTACAGATCCTGTAAGCTGTCCTATCCCCATCCATGTAGCAGCCTTACAAGATCTGATGTACAGTGAATATAAAACGTGTACACACCCCTGTTAAAATGCCTGGTTTTTGTGATATAAAAAAATGAGACCACAATAAATCATTTCAAAACTTTTCCCACCTTTAATGTGACCTATAACCTTACAATTTAGTTGAAAAACAAACAAATCTGTTGGGGGAAAAATAAAAAACCTACAATAAGCTGGTTACATACGTGTGCACACTCTTAAACTAATACTTTGTTGAAGCACCTTTTGATTTAATTACAGCATTCGGTCTTCTTGGGTACACACCTGCCGTTAAAGAGACTCTGATTAACCTCAAATAAAGTTCAGCTGTCCTAGTAGGATTTTCTTGGCATTTACTCAGTTGACTGCTACAGCAAAAGCCATGGTTCGCAGAGAGCTTACAAAGCATCAAAGGGATCTCATTGTTGAAAGGTATCAGTCAGGAGAAGGGTACAAAAAATTTCCACAATATTGGATATATCATGGAACACAGTGAAGACAGTCATCAAAAAGTGGAGAAAATATGGGGCAACAGTGATGTTGCAAAGAACTGGATGTCCCCCAAAAATCGATTAAAAGACGAGATGAAAACTTGTCAGGGAGGCTGCCAAGAGATCTACAGCAACATTGAAGGAGCTGCAGGAATTTCTGTCAAGTACTAGTTGTGTTCTACATGTGACAACAGTCTTCCGTATTCTCCATATGTCTGGGCTATGGGGTAGGGTTGGAAGACAGAAGCCTTTTCTTACACACAAAAACATCCAGGCCCAGCTCAAATTTGCAAAACAGCACAAGTCTCCCAAAGCATGTGGGAAAATGTGTTATGGTCTGATGAGACCAAGGTTGAACTTTTTGGCCGCAATTCCAAAAGGTGCGTTTGGTGTAAAAACAACACTTTGCATCAACAAAAGAACACCATCCCTACAGTGAAGCATGGTGGTGGCAGTATCATGGTCTGGAGTTGCTTTTCTTTAGCTGGACTTGTGGCTTTAGTCAAGATGGAGGGAATTATGAACAGTTCCAAATACCACTCACTTTTGGCCCAGAACCTTCTGGCGTCCGCTAGAAAGCTGAAGATAAAGAGGAATTTCACATTTCAACATGACAATGACCCCAAGCATACATTCAAATCAACAAAAGAATGGCTTCACCAGAAGAAAATTAAAGTTTTGGAATGGCCCAGCCGGAGCCCAGACCTAAATCTGGTAGAAAATCTGTGGGGTGACCTGAAGAGGCCTGTGCACAAGAGATAGCCTCACAACCTGGCACATTTGGTGCACTTTTGTAAGGAAGAGTGGACAAATATTGCCAAGTCAAGATGTGCCATGTTGATAGACTCCTACTCAAGAAGTATTAGTTTATGGGTGTGCACGCTTATGCAACCAGTTTATTGTACATTTTTTATTTTTATATATTTTTTCCCCTAACAGATTTGTTTGTTTTTTAATTGAATTGTACAGGTTATAGGTCACATTAAAGGTGGGAAAGGTTTTGAAATGATTTATTGTGGTCTCATATCACAAAAACCTGGCATTTTAACAGGGGTGTGTACACTTTTTATATCCACTGTACCTGTGGGAGGAACATGATCATCAGCACATAGGCAAACACCCATTCAAGTGGCACACTGCTTGCTGTGCAGGACTCATTTTGGCTGTTAATGTTGTGGCATTTGTCAGTGCCTCAAGCCAAGCTGCCCCCCCTTCCCCAGGATAGGCAAGCTGTTGACAGCTGTGCACTCCCATACTCCCCACCTGGCCTCTCCAGTTCTGGTGTTAGTTGAACATGGGTCATCTGGCTGCAGTCAGACCTTTATCCCTGTGCACCATTGGGCCAGGTCAAATAATATACAGGCTTTACTAGATTTATATTTACTGCTGATTTACATGTTATACTCAATAAAGAGCCCAGTAGTCTTCCATCTGTGTCTCTCTTTTCTTTATAGCTGAATTTCTAACATTTTGAAATATTACTAAAATGTCAGTGTCAGTAACTGGTCTATTACTTCCCAGAAACTGAAACGTATTATATTTGATTCAGTGTCTAGCTAGAATTCTAGACCAGGTTGCTAGTCTGTATAGGCCTTTAGAAGTTGGAAGACTGACTGTAATTTCATCTTAAAATTCATACTTTTTTGTTAATGCATCATCTAAATCTAGAAAAAATTCACTTTTTTGAACATTGTGAACTTTTTAGCTTTACCAATATTTCAATATGCTTATATTTTGACAAAGTTCTTTTTCTTTTATTTTACTGCAGCACCAACTAGTAATAATGTCATATGGTTATGATTTGGGATTAATTTAAGATAATCCTAATGTAAAGAATCAATTGCTTCATGAAAATGTAGTTTTCACTCTCTTTACTTAATTGATCCTTACATTCTTTAAATTTTATGATGTATGAGGAAATTCTATTAATTTGTTTTTTTTAAAATCTGTGTAATTAATTGTTGATATAATAAAACTGCAATCAGATAAGGAACATGACATTAGTTTAGGAGAATCAATCTTTGTGCTTGGTGTTCAAAATTTAAATTCTGTTAATTTTTCTGAACTGAAGTATAACAATAGTAAATAGGAAACAGACACTTGCTGTGTAAAACCATTTTAATCTTTTAAATTCATCAATTTATCTAATTCTTAAAGGTCTTGCATTGTCTGATAAGAGACAGAAGGGTGAATCTCCATTACTTAAATCTAAAATTTAGATCTAGTGTTAAAAATTGATTTAATAGATTAAGGGAAGGCAGAAATCCTCCATATTATGTATTTTATTTTCGTGGCTAGATGGCGCATTGGTGCAGTGGTAGCATTGTCACCTCACAGCAAGAGGTACCCTGGTTCGATTCTCAGCTGGGGTGCCTTCTGTGTGGAGTCTGCATGTCCTCCCTGTGTTCATGTGGGGTTGCTCCGGTTTCCTCTCGGGTATAAGACATGTGTCTGGAGTGTTTCTCCCCAGGCCTCCACTGAAAATTGACTTCGCTCCAAGCCAGTCTTTCCTGGTTAACAAATGTTAAATAAATAAATAATAGTCTGCTCTTGTAACTTGTATCTAACAATGTCAGATATTGTTCAAATAAGAGAATCTACCTTTTTAATACTTTTAAGTTTTATAGTACACTGCCATATCACATTACTATATTTAGACTATGAAATTAGGACATGTTTTTATGTTCGTAAGTGAATACTAGATTAACTGTCCTGAAGGGCCATTTTAAGCCTAGCCAATATCCTCAGGTTAGAATCAAACCATGTACTTTGTGTCTGTGAGGTGTAGACCTTAACCATTATGCCAAACTCACATCCCTTGTTATCAAATTTTTCTTCTTTTATTTCTTTCATTTCCAAATTACATCAACCTTCATAATACTGGCTGTCAGTAAGGACATACTTTTTAATAAGAGTATTTCTACTGTCTGGCTTCCATAACTATATACAGCTCCATTTTATAACCTATTTTAGATTTTCTGTAATGCTACTGAAACTTTTTACATGATTTGTAATATATTTACTATGATAGTCTTAACACAGCAATAACAAAAATATATATTAATGTGTATGTTTATGTATATGTGTACTAATAAGAAATCTATATACTCCCAAATGGGGAAACCAGAAAAAAAAAACTTTCTTTCTTATAACTCCTCTTTTTATTAGCCTGACTTATATTATACTTAACTTATTTTCTATCTGCATTGTTTCCTCTTCTGCTGTGTTATGGAATACAGCAAACAACCAACATTATATTTTGCATATTAAATATGAACATAGGTAGTTTGTAAAGCTGATATATTACAATTAGACAGTCATTAGTATTCTACTCTAAGTAAAGAAAATTAGAATCCCTGGAGTGCAGTGACCACAGAAGCAAGCCCTCCATGCTAATCATCCACCCATGCCTTGGTATTCAGCTGTCCAGATGTTTCCCTATAAACTCACACACTTCAAACCTACTGCAATCTAATTTAAAACAGTAGTGAAACCTTCTACATTTTCCATCAGTGTTTTTATATATATTTTCTTGTTGGAAATGACATACTGATGTTTTAACATTAGAAGTTGTCTATCTCGCCTTCATTCTTGCTGGATGGGTTCAGTGCCGATCCTCGGCTCCGACTCGGCCACTCTAAAAGCTCGAGAGTTGGTTCCACCGGCTCGAGGCTCCCCTTTTATCCCACAATGCTAGGCGGTAATACCTCAGATCTCGTTTGCCGCTACAGCGATCGAGGTGTGTTGTTCCAACCGGCTTCAGGTTAGTCTATTAGAACAGTCTAAAAGTTAATTTAAACTCCTTTAAATTAGTTTTTATTCATAATTCCCTTAGTTTAGTAGTTTTTTATCCTTCCCTTCCTGTTTATCCACCCTTTTTACCACAAGAACTTAAGAGTTCTTCCCTTAGGCCTTTGGGCCCTTCCATCCCCTCTTAGTAGTGGAGTGTATGTGTTTTTTGTAGGGATTTAAAAAAACAAAACTAAATTTATTAGTTTAATTTTAGTTTTAATTTTAGTGGATAGTGTAATCGGTGTGTTTGTGCTTGTGTGGTGATTACACATTATTTCTTGGAAATGTCTAAGGATTCAAAGGTCTCAGGCTTTAAGAAGTGTGACTCGTGCTGTCAGAAGATGTCTCTGACAGATGGTCACACTTCTTGCGTGTACTGCCTGGGACCTTTACACCTGCAGGACTCTTGTGCTGTATGCCATGGCTTCAGCCCTAGAGTCCTGCAGGAAAGGAAAAATAAGCTTATTTTACGAGGCTTATTGAAACCTGAGGGTCCCCCGACTTCGGGCAAACCCTCCAAGCCTTCTAGGTTGTCAAGCTCCAGCTTCTGAGTCGACACCTAAGGCCTCGAAGTCTGCTACAACATCGGCTCCGGCTGGAGCCGATGAGACTCGAACTCTTATTTCTTCGGTTCCCTCGGCTCCGGCCGGAGCCGAGGTATTGGAAATCACTGAGTCGGCTCCGATAAAATTATCGGAACCGACAACTAGGAAAAGGTCTAGGTCACCGTCTCTTGGCTCCGTTCATTCAGCTCCAGCATCTCCCTTGCTGTCTGAATGGAGCCATAGATCTCACTCCTCTAGGTCGTCGAGACTTTCGGACCATGACCTTCAGAGGGTAGTGAGTCGACTTCTTAAGTCCGAGGCACTGGCCCAAATGCTTCAGAGCCCGACTCATCAGTCGATGCTTAATCCTATTTCTTAAAATGTTCCTCCTCCGACTCCTTTGAGTTCGGAGCCGGGGTGTTTCGGACCAGAGACTGTGGCAGCGTCGGAGCCGATACAATTATCTTCGGCGCCGTCGTCTGCTCCGATTTCTTCTTTGGAAGAATCTCGGCGCCGGACTTCCCTCGTCGACTCCGAGGGGGTGAGTGGCATCGGACCCTTGTCCGACCCCGCTCTCCCTCTTGGTGCTTCGGCGTTGGTGAGTTCAGCTCCGACATCGGCCTCGGAGCCATCACTATCGGTGCCGAGGGAGGTTTTCAGCTTTTCGGAGCGGAGACCTCTGGCTCTGCCTGACAGGGGTGCTTTCGAGGTCATGCGGAGTGTGTTGGAACCTGGTTCAACTCCACAGTCGGCTCCGTCCGCCCCTCCCTCCACGGTGCCTCAGGTAATTTCTACTCACTCCCTCATCCCAGACCGCAGAGAGCCAGCTCCTCAAGAATCCCCAGTGGGGATCTCATCCTCTTCCGAGGCCTCTCCTGAATTGGCAGGAGAGCCCCCTAGGAAGAGAAAGTGCAAGAGGAAGCACATAGACTCACCTGAGTCTGTCACCTCTGACACGGATTTAGAGGATTCTGAAGGTTCGCCCCGTTCCCCCTCTGAAGATGTCTCCTTTGCAGACATCCTGGAGATCTTAAAACAGAGGGGGAATTGGCCAGCCCTCAACCCTTCGGAGGATGAATCTGTGTATCTTGAGGCGTTCGGCTCTCACCCTTCCACCTCCTGGGTGTCCCCCCCTTTGACCCCCTCATGCAGGTGGTAGCAAAAAAGGCCTGGACGGCTCCTGACTCTGTGGACCCCACCCCCAGGAGACCTTCAAAGTTTATTACCGCCCCAGCGGACAAACAATTTTTGACTAAAGGAGTTTCTGTGGATGCTATGGTGGTAGCTGCTGCCACCAAGAAGGAACTAGCTGATCCTTCAGTGCCTGTCCATCCCCCTAACAAGGAATCTAGGTCTATGGACAGGTACAGGAAGCGGATGTTTTCGTCAGCGACCTTTTCTATGCGTTCGCTGAACTACCTCTGTCATTTCACTCGTCTTCAAAGAGACTTGATCAAAGAAGCGAGTGAGATGTTAAAGGATCCAACAGCTGCGGGATTTCAGGATAAGATGAACGCTCAGCTGGCTACCTTCAATTCGATAGCTAACTCCTCCATGCACCTTCTTTCATATGCGGCTGATGGAGCGAGCAGAGCCGCAGGTACAGGTGTGGCCTTACGCCGGCATGCCTGGATGCGGCTATGCAATTTTGCGGACCCTTTTAAGACGTCTTTTACTAACTCCCCATTTGATGGATCGTCCCTTTTTGGTCCTCAAGTGAAAGAAACCCTGACAAGGTGCGAGACTGATGGCAAAACTCTTTCTGCCATCGGAGTCCATTTTTCTACTCCTTCTAGGCCTTACCCCAAGGGCCAGAAAAGTGGAAAGATGTGGTTCCACAAGCAATCTCAAGGGGCTTTGCCTGACGCACAGAGTCGGTTCCCCTCTAGAGGCAGGGGGGGGACAATAATGTTAGACGCCGCCCTAGAGGCAGGGGGGGGTCCGCAGAACCAGGGCAATCGAGAAACCTTTTCTGATAAGCCCTTTCAACATCCCTGAGATGTTGCCCGACTGTCCACCTTCGGAGGCAGTCGGGGGAAGATTATCACTGTACCCAGAAGCCTGGCGATCTCTAACTCAAGACAAGTGGGTACAGTCCATCATTTCCGAAGGCTATTCCATTCCGTTATTTCGCATTCCAAATCAATCAAAAAAGTCCCTTCCAGATGTTCCACCCACTCAAAGGGAGCAAGCAGTGTTAGAAATATTAAAGTTGCTTGCAAAAAGAGCCATTCAGCCAGTTCCAGCAGACCAGCAAGGATCCGGAATCTACTCCAAATTCTTTTTGGTTCCAAAGAAAACAGGGGACTGGAGGCCCATTTTGGATCTCAGCATCTTGAACAAGTCTGTCAAGAAAACAAGATTTCAGATGGTCACATTGCAGTCCATCCTACCCCTATTGGGGAAGGAAAACTGGATGTGCTCTATAGACCTCCAGGATGCGTACTATCATATAAAAATGAACAGACGCTCCAGGAGATTTCTCTGCTTCAGGCTGGGAACCAGTCACTTTCAATTCAGAGCCCTGCCCTTTGGACTCACCACAGCCCCCCGGGTGTTTACCAAATGCATGGCAGTGGTCGCCTCTCACCTGAGACTTCAAGGATTCCAGGTGTTTCCATACTTAGACGACTGGCTCCTTACAGCTCCCACCAAGCATCTTCTACTACTTGCCAGAGACTACACTTTTCGCATATTTCGAAAGCTAGGTATCTCAATAAATTGCGAAAAGTCTGTTTTGCCGCCTTGTCATGCTATTACCTTCATAGGCGCAAATCTAGACACAGTCAGCATGTCAGCGAGACTCACAGACCAAAGGATAGCAGACATACACAAACTAGTCTCTCTTCTTTTCCACAGCAACAAAATCAAAGTCAGATTGGTCCTGAAAGTACTGGGGATAATGGCAGCTGCTATTCCTCTACTTCTATTAGCCAGATTTCACATGAGAATCTTACAATGGATGCTCTTCACACAATGGTCATACCAACAACTTCCGATGTCCCACACCATTGTGATAACGCAAGCATGCAGGAATCACCTTCTTTGGTGGATTTTATCCCCCCAGCTCTTCTTAGGAAGACCCATTGTCCCTCCCCCTCCGGTTGCTACTCTGACAACGGGCGCCTCCCTGATCGGGTGGGGGGGGCATTATCAGGGCAGGACAGTCCAGGGCATATGGCAACCTTACGAACGCCACTTGCATATAAATGTTCTAGAGATGAGAGCAGTGCTTTTAGCGTTGCAGGCCCTTCAAGACTCTCTTCCGATCGGAACGATAGCAATTCAGACGGACAACATGTCTGTAGTGTGGTATATCAACAAACAAGGCGGAACCAGATCCTACCCCCTATGTCGAGAGGCACTCAGACTGTGGCAATGGGTGATTTCTTCTCAGCGGTTTCTGATAGCAACACACATCCCCGGGAAGTCCAGTGTCATTGCGGACAAATTGAGCAGAGCTATTCTCATGCCTCACAAGTGGTCTCTGAAAAATTCAGTGTTGGAAAAAGTTTTTCTGAAGTGGGGCCAGCCTTGCTGCGACCTTTTTGCTACTCCCCAAAACAGCAAGTGCAAAAATTATTTCACCCTCTTTCCTCTACCAGGCCATCCCAGCAGAGACGCTCTAGTCCAAGATTGGCCCTGGGGACTTCTCTATGCCTTTCCTCCCTTCCCACTGATTTCTGAAGTGATACAGAAAGCCATCGCTCAGAAAGCTTCCTTGATCCTCATTGCCCCTTACTGGCCTCGACAGGTTTGGTTCCCTTTTCTACACCGTTTTCTGTTGGAGCAACCCTGGCATCTGGACCCAGTTCCAGATCTTTTGACCCATCAGTCGGGTCAGTTACATCGCTCCCTCCCCTCTCTGAACCTCACTGCTTGGTTTCTCCAATTCCAACCCTAGCCAGGCTTCCTCTAATATCTCACTCAGTTCGAGATATTTTAATAGCTTCCCATAAATCCTCTACTCGGAAGATTTATCTTAGTAAGTGGAAATGTTTCTCCTATTGGGCACAAGGAAGGGACATAGATCCTTTCACTGCTCCCATTCAATCGGTCCTTGATTTCTTAGCTGAACTTTTCCTCGCAGGTTCGTCTCCTTCTACTCTTAAAGTTCAATTGGCAGCTATATCTAACTTTCATGTTGGAATCTCAGACTCTGCCATCATGTCTCACAAACTTTGCAAAGCCTTTTTGAAGGGAGTTTTTCTTCTCAAGCCTCCTATTAGAAATCCTCCTCCTTCTTGGGACCTTAACTTAGTTCTCACATCTTTGATTCTTCCCCCTTTTGAACCTGCAGCTTCGTGTTCAATGAAATTGCTATCCTGGAAACACTCTTTTTGGTAGCCATTACTTCGGCTAGAAGAGTCTCTGAACTTTATGCACTCTGTAGTCGATCCCCTTACCTTTTGTTTCATAAGGATAGGGTATCTTTACGGACTAACCCATCCTTCTTACCCAAAGTAGCCTCTCCGGCAAACCTAAATCAAAACATTGACCTTCCTGTGTTTTTTCCTAACTATTCCAACAGGCCTGAACAAAAATTACATTGGCTAGATGTTCATCGACAATTAAGGTATTACTTAGACAGGACCAAACAGATCAGAAAGGCTGACCAACTGTTTGTTTCTTATGCAGAAGGCAGAATGGGCCTTCCAGTTTCGAAAGTATCACTCTCCAGATGGCTTACATCCTTGATTTCTTTTGTGTATGAGATTAGGCATCAAAAGTTACCAAACAAACCTAAGGCTCATTCAACTAGAGCTTTGGCTACTTCTGTAGCTTTCCAAGACAGGCTGCCTATTGATACGATTTGTGCGGCAGCTACATGGGCTACTCCTCATACTTTCATTTCTTATTATAAGTTGGACTTAGCTTCTAGACACAGAGCTAACTTTGGTTCCACTGTACTCAAGAGTCTGTTCCGATAGGCCACCCGGGACAAGGTGCTAGGGACGTGGTCCCATCCAGCAAGAATGAAGGCGAGATAGACAACCTAACATATAGAAGTTATGTACCTACCATAACGTTCCATGTTAGTTGTCTTCTCGCCTTCTTTCTTGCGTCCCACCCTCCTTCCCCCTAGCCTGGACAGACCTAGAGGAGTTTGATATTGACCTTTTTTTCCTACCACCTCTATTTGTATATATGTATATACTTTTTATGTATATATTCCCTCATCCGGTTGTAGGTCACTTTCTTCTGTCATTTTAGAGGTGGGTTTCTTCCCCTTACCAGTGTTTTCTGGATTTTGTTTTTCCTGGCTGGGCCTAGCTTACAAACGAGATCTGAGGTATTACCGCCTAGCATTGTGGGATAAAAGGGGAGCCTCGAGCCGGTGGAACCAACTCTCGAGCTTTTAGAGTGGCCGAGTCGGAGCCAAGGATCGGCTCCGAACCCACCCAGCAAGAAAGAAGGCGAGAAGAAGACAACTAACATGGAACGTTATGGTAGGTGCATAACTTCTATTTCTACAGCTTTCAAAATACATGTCAAAGAAGGCAGGGAATCAACAATCTGACCTGTTACCATTATGTTTCCACATACCGAAAAAGGTGCATGTTTTTATAAATTCATCTATCATGAGCATTTATATTTCTAAACTTTAAAGATTATACTCCTTTTTCATCCACTTCATCATTTCACACAAAATGTATACTGCCTGTTTCATATTATATTCCATTATATTCCAGTATTTTCCACAATCACAAAGTTCTGTCACAGTTGCAAAAAAAAAAAAAAAAAAACTTAATGTTGGGTTCACAATGTTAGAAAAAGCTGACTTTATATGCAGACTACATTTCTATATTTCTTATATACTACATTTATTTATTTGTGTGTGTACATATGTATGTAGGTATGTACATGTTTGTATTGCCTTTTGTTTACCAGGAAAGTGCAATGGGCTAACAAGTCTCATTTTCAGTGGAGGCCCGGCATGAAAAGCTCCATAAAATATGATTGGAATGTACAGATTACAGCATTTAATACAAAAAAATGTCACACAATATAAGATATGTATGTTTTAAATGAAGAAACAGATTATAAACACTATTTGCATTACAGAATGTGAGCACTTATTAGATTGTTTGTAGTCCTAAACAAAAATTGAAGTTGCTTGCAATATAAAATAAAGGAAAGAGAGAGAAGCAGTATTCCAAACGGTTTCCATTATTGGAATACCAGGTATGTAAAATGGAGATGGGAATGAAGGAGAGAAACTGTAAAGTAGTAAGACGAGGTAGATAGGGAAGGAGAAAGGTAGGGAAACAGAGGGAGGATATTGCAAAGGAAAGTGTGAGATTCAAGGTGAAAAGATGAAGAGTTCAGTCAGGATGGGAGCAAGAGCATAACCAAGAGAAAATAAGGTGGTGTTTTAGGCTGTACTTAAAGCTGGAAATACAGTTGTCTTGTTGTAGTGTAATAGGGATGACGTTTCATTGCCTGGTAACATAGGTTGCATAAAGTGTGTCTCTTGCACAGCTGTGTTACTTGGTGGTGGTAAGGAGGATTTTGTTGCATGACTGGAAATTTCTAGAAGGATATTGCAAAGTGAAGGCCAGGCATTTGGTTTGTGAATTATTTTATGGGCAGTAAGTATAGGGGAGTTGGTAAGGTAATTAGACTGTTGGAGACAATTTATGTTCTTTAGTGCTATGCAGTGATGTATATGGTTTGGAGAGTTGGATGCAAATTTGTCTCTTTTGCTGTAGCAGGACTCTTGTTTTGTGAGGTACTGTAGTATGAAGATGTGCCAGGATGGGTGATGCACAGAAAAGTGAGGAGAAACGGTAAGGAGTTGCTAAAGATTTTCTGGAGGAGTCTCCAAGTTTCTTACTCAGTCTTTCACATTTTCAAGCAAATAATGATTTGATAAAGGAATTTTATAGATTCATAGATTAGTATTTAGGGTTATCATCTAAGAAGATCTGACAGTGTAATATCTGAAAACACCTAAAATGCTGCTAGTTTAAATATTATGAACAAATAATAAATAAAAAAAACTCCCATTTTTCCAAGTGGACCTGTATACTATCAGTTCTGATTGAGATATATATATATATATATATATATATATATATATATATATATATATATATATATATATATATATATATATTGCCAGAGTACTTCTGTTTTAAAGCAATGAGAGGCAGGGGTTTGGGATTTTCTTGCATGCCCTGTTTGTAAGGAGCTACAGGTCATGTCAGTTTCCTGACTACACTTCAGCTCTTTGAATTTTAAAGCCAAATATAAAAGCGCACTACTGTAATTTTAAGATACTTTGACATGCTATAGAGGCTATTTCATAATTACAGCATGTGCTCTGGACTAAAACAGCAGTTAGAAATTAAATTTTAAATTAAATGTAGAAATGTACATTTATAAGAGCTGAAACTTAAACTCTTTTCCACGTGTCATTTGATTAAATTTACTTGGTTGACACTGATTCATTTTTTGCGACTGTCTTTCATTCTGTGTTGGTATGCTGCCAGATTTGTGGCTCTTCCTTTTAACTTGTATTATGAGATATGACTTCTTTAGTATGCAGAATATCACTCATAACAATGTTTTCACTTGCTTGCTTTCAAGCAGTTACTGCTGTGGACCTCCCCCCCCTCCCTCTTTCTCTCTTTAACCTGATTTAATTCCAGATTAACTGTTCTGTCACTTGCAACCTATTGCACATTTATTTAATGTGCCTTATTGATTATAATGGTATTAGTAGCAAAATCGTAAAATGCAAATATCTAAAAAAATGTAGCAAAAGAGGTTGGAAAATTGTGCACAGTGGTGCCACGGTTAGCATTGTTGCCTCACAGCAAGAGGTTCTCCGGTATGATTCTCAGCCTTCTTTGCGGAATCTGCATATCCTTCCCGTGGTTGAGTGAATGTTAAAGACATGCAGGTAGGTGCATGCGTGTGTGGGTGTTCCTTGTTTGAAGGTTGGGTCCCGGGTTGGCAACTCGACAACACAAAAATCCACTGCCAATAATTTAGTGGACCGGTGATCAGCTATGGTGACCCTTAACTGGGAAAAGCTGAAAGACTTTTATTGTGTATTGTTTAATCCAGAGAGTCTGAAACATACATACATATACTGATACAGTCGGTCATGCCCACACACACACACACACACACACACTGCTGAGGCAACTGCCCACCTGATCACACACACACTTACTTTAACGATCCCCTAAGCCTAAGGAATCTTTATACTGCAACCACTCTCACACACACACACACACACACACACACACACACACACACATATATGAGACCATTCATATCCCTACAGACATGCACAAACATGCTGCAATACACACACATTCACACCTCATCACAACTATCTCTGTGCGGACACTTAACTGATCTTCCTTGTTGTTTGATCTCCCCCATTGTCGACAATGGGGGAATGTAGCATTTTGTCTATGTTCATTGACATAAGCAGCCATACTAAAATCATTCAACTTAGTAACTACCCTAAGCAGAGGTTATTTCTAGGAGCAAACACATGGCTAATTAACATATGCTGCTTTCCTGGAATGTCTCATTAGCATTTAGCGTACTCTGGAGACAGATCCCCACTCCCACCATGTTTTCCATTTCAGTGTCCAGTGCTAGGAATGTTGAAATAAATTCTTGCTTTTTTTTACTCATTTCATACGTAATGACACCTGTAAAACTGTTGTACGGTAATAGTCGAGATGCCAGTTTATGCATAGCTTTCATCCCCTTCACCCAAGAATTGGGAACAATGACCCAGAGTCAGTGGATATATTTTTAGTATTTTTATTTATTGCTTTTATTCATGTGGAAAGATGTTGGACAAAGTGAATTTGTATTAAGAAGGGCCTTTTAAAGTATAAAAAAATTCCTAAATGTAATCACTGTTTACAGTTGTAAATGATTTCAGTCATAACTGGTACATTGCAAAATAACACACTTTTATGAGGGATAACATAAGATTCTGAGGCATGCTTGATGTCCTTGATTCTATAATACCCAAGTGAGGTGTTCAATTCAGACTTGGCATACAACTCTGTAAAGGTATGTCTCTCAGCCATTTCAGCAAATATGCCTGTAGGCCCTCTGGTTGTATGCCTACATAAACTTCTTATGGGAGTCTTACATTCCAGACCGCCTAGAAAGAGAATTGCGTCCTGGAAAAACTGATATGTCCTCTTTCAAACCTGCTGTCTCAACCCACCTCCAAATAACACCTCAGCTAGAAGGACCTTATGACTATAGGCTTTCATGTGCAGAGATCTCTTTTTAGTTTTCCGTATTGACAGGGTCACTCCTAGAACCAATCCCACCTTTTTGACAAAAGTAGTAATTGAATTCTCCCTGTTTTATCAAGGTGGAAGAGACTCTGCAAGCCCACAGCACTATAGTTGGTAAAGACACTGTGACCTTTCTGAAGGAATAAGTGAGCAGGCTGTTCATGAGGCAGCTATCTGGTATACAGTTCACTCCAACGACTATAAGCTAGACCTTGCTTCAGGAACAATGGGTGGCTTTACTGCTGCCATTCTGCAGGGCTTATTTCAACCTAAATCAGTCATGACATATCCACTTCCCAAGCCTTTTGAGTTGAATTGTCCTAGTAGTAGGGACTACTTTAGCAGTGTTGTATCCAAAGAACAAGGTACAGCAGTAGACTCAGAGGATTAAGGCTAAAGCTGTTAATTGGCTTCATCAGTAGGCCTAAACTGGATTCTTTCAAGCTTTCACAATAATACTGAGTGATGAGCAAGTTATTTAGACAGTATTTATAGGCATTTACATGAAGTGGCCTTTCACAGTTAACTAATTAAACTAACCTAAGAATTTTGCCTTCTCTTTTATCTACCTATTGCACCATTGTCCATTGCTGACTGGCTCTCAATCATTTTCACTATATCTGTATTATCCTTTTGCACCTCCACTGTCTCCTGTGTAGTTTTTAAATTTTACTTTTACTATTTACTTTCCTTTTATCACACTTCCATCTGTTTGTCATTATAGCCTTTCTTCTGGCACCTTCTATGGTTTTCATTTTTTCAGCCAACAGACTGTGAGATATTTTACAACAACAGAAAGTTGCTTTTTTTTTCTGTGAGTGTGGGTGTGTGTGTGAGTGTGTGTGTTGTTACTGGTTATTTTATTAATAGTCACTCTGGTACATCTTGTTGCAGATTGTCATGTGATTCGGCTCCTTCATCGGACACCACAATGTTTAGTAGCTTTTCCTAGTGTCATATCGTTCCCTGGCAGCAGCCTTTTTTTGCTTGCTATCATCGCACCTGCTGCACACAAACCTGTCATTCAGTACCTCATTTAATCTTTTGTCAGATTGACATATCCAGCAACCTTCACATATTGCCATATAACCGTAAGTCTTTTATAATTTTATTGAGATTTCTTATCTATCTTGGTACTATCATGCAGACAAAACAAACTTACTTTTCATCCGGAACTAGGCATTGTGTGCAAAAGTCATCAACGCAACTTTATTCTAATAATCTCTTTCCCTCGCAGTCTAGAGTTTCTGGCCTGTTCAATCCTACTAAATCTACCCATGACCCCACACCCGTTCTCATCCTGCACATCTTTATCCTATAACATCTTCCCCATCCACTGTCTCCTTACTCGCCATCTTCACTGTTTAACGTATCTTACCTTCTTTCCATCCCTCAAATGTTTCTTGCTTCACCGCTATCTACAGCTAAAGTACTCTGCCTGTCTTCACTTTTCTCAACCTGCCTCTTACTCCAGTCACCATTTTCCTATCCTAATTTGTATTACTACTGGCGCATTGATCTTCACACCCAAAATTTGCTCATCCTTTCACCCATTCCTGTTTTTCTATTTACTCACCCTTGCATTAACATTGCTACTGTTTAGCCATTCTTAGTCAAACTGCTAGCAACTCTAGTCCAAACTAAATGACCATCCTTTCAGCTTTTTTCCAGTCTTTCCTCACTATATTACCTCCCAAGCCTCTGTTGCATTCTAAAAAAAACATGCTTATCTGCTCACTTTCCTGCCACCAAATAGTCTGCATGATCCATTCCCCATCTGTAGCACCTGTCCATGCTGCAGGAAAACCTTCCCACTTTAATCTGCATTGCATCTTATACTCCTGAAAATTAATCTGCTCTGCAATCAACCTGGCCTTACTACTTGCAACCCCCTGCATACTTTTTCCATTTAATTTCTGGAGTCCCCATCTCTCCATACAGAACTCAGTTTAATTCATACCTTCTCCTCCCAATAAGGTTCTGCTTCCTAGTTTATCATCTTTACTCTATCTTGTTTCACCCATAAGTCCCATGGCAGAACCTCCTGTATTACACCTTCACTTTCCTGTTTTGCTCACCACGGCCCTCCCAGTCCATGCTGCTGAGAGACCCTTTACTTAATAACTCCCACTCCTTTACTTTCTCCCTTCATTGTCTTTCTATACAGCTGTTGGTAGTACAGCTGAAGCAAACCATTTCAAAGCTGGAATCCATTTTCCCCAACCATCAGTTCTATAGTCATTATAACCACACATCTTTTCAAACCCTTCAACCACACACTACTTATATCCCTAAACATGCCTTTTGTCACTTCAAGTAAGTCGTAAACAAAAGTCTTGTAATCTTTGTTTTCTTCATTGGTGAAATTCCCAGATGCCTTATCCCCTCCTGTTTGGGATATACTTCTCGGATGTCAAGGCAAATGTAGATGGCCTTTGGCTGACCAAGTTTGCTGATGACTGCAAGTTTGGAACAGTCATTGACTCCCTAAACAATGCTGATGTCCTGCAGAAAGGTCTGATGTAGATTAATGATTGGTGTCAGAGCCGTGGCCTCAAACTAAATGTGAAGAAGTGCATAATAATACCCTTTGGGAAATCAGATACCCCTGCAAATTACAGCATTAATACTGCCCCCCTAAGAGTGAACCCAGTAGTGACAGTTCTGGGTACTCAGATGGATAGTAATCTGAACTTTGACCACCATGTTTCCGTGGTGGTGAGAAATCCTTCTGTATGTCTTATCTTATTAGTAAGGGCATGTTATTCAGATCTAAGGATGTCCATAGTACCACTGTGCTTGGCCCTTATCACATCAATAATCGAGTACAATACACCCTTTGGCATGTACCTTGCCATGCACCTGCAGCAGTTTGTTCTCGGAGGTTTCTCAACAAAAGAATACAGGGTATAACCAAAATGTTATATACAGACCAATTAAAAGCCTTACCACTGTATTCAGTTTCCTACTTGATTACTAAGGGGTGGTCTGTGCCTGACCTACAAGGCAGTCTGTTACCCAGCCCTGATAGAAATGTTGCACATATGCAAAACTGGATGAAGGTTACCCACTCCAAAGATCTAAACCTGATCTCTGACATGAATACATCATGCTGGAGAGACAAATACATGTTCTAGAGATTGCCCCTCCTCTGGAATAGGCTTCCTATTCACGTGAAGCAGAGCCCTTCCCTGACCATCTTCAAGTACAACCTCGACCAATGAATGTGAAATTGCAAATTCGCTCCTGGGGTGGTATCCATTTCTCTTATGAACAGAGGCAGTCTGTAAAAGTAGTCAAAACCCAGATTGCTGACCCTTGTTATCTTTCCCCTAGGAATAGAAAATTGGGTAAAATCTGTGTAAAACTGGCTAGACATGTTAAGGGCTCTTAAGCCATTAGCCTATTAATATCCTATGAGCTTGTGAACATAACTATCATCAATGTCTGAATTCCTTCCTATCAAGAGTTTACATCTGTCCCACTTGTGATCCAACTTCCAGTTAAACCATCACCCAGATTTCATTAGTCTTTTTTTCCTAGATATTTATATACTGCCTGCTTTAATTAATAACTCTCCCCCCTCTCAGAATGGAAATTGATTTAATGTCATGATAATATCCCAAATCTGCCATTCTTTAACAACAGTAAGCAATTACCAGCACACAACAGCAAAAATTTACATTTTCTCTCTCTCACTTCTGTCCTCCTCCATAACCAATAAAAATACTGTAGGTATGGAGACAAGTGGCCATCCCTACCTTGTTCCCCTCACCAGCCTCTCCTCCCCTTGAATGTACCTAATTTATTGCCACCTTTAAACTAGGGCTTTCATATAGTGCTGTAACTGTGTTTTCTCATTTCTCACCAAACTTAATTTTCTTCATTGCATCATACATCGTGCATGAACTCCCAGTTCATTACAAAAGAAGTTTTCCTAATATCTATTAATGCCTCCCAGTTCCCTTTATTTAGCCTCTTACATTTATCGTCTGTTGAGCTACCATTCAGAACTCCAGCTTGCCCTATGAGTCAAGCTTTCAAACAAGTCATCTGGTCCTTTACCTAAAATTTTGACAAATACCTTGGGATCCATGATGACAGAGTAATAATTTTAGTCTGTAATTTCCTGGGCCATCTTCCCTCACCTTCTCTTTCAGTAATGCTATGATCCCCACATTCCACATCAAAAAGAGATTCCCCTTCTCCTCTGAAACATCCTGAGACACCTGTCTCATTCCTGTGAGCACTGAACCTCTTCTTGAAAATAGCAGTGAGCGCTATCCTGCCGCATGCACTTTCCTTCCTTTACCTATATGCTAGCATCCCATACCATCCTGACCTGGATTCCTCCATGTAATCTTATTTTCTTCTTGATCATCAGTCACTCTGACTTTATACCCAGTCCTCCCCCTCCCGTATTTTCCATGAATCATAAATATGCTAAATTGTTTTAAAAATATGCAAAAACTGATGGTGCCTTTATTTTCTTACAAGCTATTCTTCTTCAAGGGTCCAGAGATGCCTGTACCTTTTGCATACAATGTGTTTCTTCCATTTCTAAACCATTAATTTGGTCACCTTATTCTGATTAAGATATTTAACCAGACAGTGGACCCAGTCAGCTCTGAAAAGAAGCTCATGTCTAGTGGGTTTACCTGGTTATCAAATGAATTAAATATAGTAATTATCTGACTTTATTACACTTATTGCATCTTTATAAGTATTTTTTAACAAGAGGTAAGAAATCTAAAGCCCATATTGTAGGGCATATTCACACAGAAAGATAAGGTACCTTTGCCTTTCAAATTAATGTTCTGGAATGCATATATGCATTTTGCACAAACCTTTCAATTGTCCCTGATTTTTTCCTCAAAATGTTGCTCTCTCATAAAAATGTGTGAATTTTTGACAAAATAATAAATAATGCAACTATAGATTTTAGAATTTAACAGAATATTTCCTCAAAAAGTGCATATTAACACAGGTAATTTTATTCTATCAACTTTGTGTGAACAATATCAACATTTAAGAAGTGTCTCTGATTTTTGTGCCTTTGTCCCTGATCATTTTTTGGTTTTGCCTCTTGCACCAGAGGTTGTGATCCATGCAGGAAATCAATACATTTGTCATAGTTCACATATATCATTAAACAGGTGATGGGGAGATGGTTGTCTTTTGTGGATGGAGGAGAGAAAGACTTGTCAGTATTAATATCATTGCATCTCATAAGGTGCCCCAACAACCAAGAAGACAAGCATCCACATTGTTATTTTATAAATAATTTGCATACATGAATGATGGCTTAGTGTTCATTGTTAGCTGAGACAGTCCTTGGGATTCAATAACACCTACACTAAGTGTACACTGCTGTGAGTGAACAGACAACACAGACATAACTCATACCTTCTTCCTCCTAATATTAGATGTGAGAGTGTTCAATCTCGCCTTTGTTCTTACACATGGGTTCGGAGCCGATCCTCGGCTCCGTGTCGGCCGCTTGCAAGCTCTGCATCGAGAAGAAGCTCGAGATCACCTAATACCCACAATCCCCCTATGCCTTTACGTCAGATCTAGTTTGCCGCTGCAGCGTTCGCATCACTGGGTCGAGCTCGAGCACCTGAGATAAGATTTAGAATTTTATTCTTGTATTTTTTCTTGGTACTTTAGTGTTATAAAGCTGTTTAGTGATAATTTGTGTGTGTGTGGTAAGGTATAAGGGATTCTCGGTACCGTTAAGTTATAAACTTAGTTAGAGTTCTCTTCGGGGCCTACCACCCCTTATTGGATTTGACAACCGGATTGACTTTCACTACTGGATTTGACAATTTTACCGGACTTGACTTTTTACTGGATTTGACTATTTTTCTACTTATAGTGACATGTCTGAAAAGGCCAAATCAGGGTTCAAGCGTTGCCATTGTGGGCAAAAAATGTCAGTAACTGACAATCATAGTTCCTGTGTCTACTGTCTTGGCCCTCTCCATCTGCAAGAAGACTGCTCTATTTGTCATTCTTTCAGTGGGAGGGTCATGACAGATAGGCGCAGGAAACTAATGGACAGGGGTTTGTTAAAACCTTCCTTTCAGGAGGCTCTGGATGCTTCTGACCAGGCATCCAAGTCCTCGAAGGAATCGAAGACATCGGAGCCCAAGTCATCGGCTCCGAGCTCTTCGACTAAAGTTAGATCACCGGTTCCACAGACTTCGGGGCCGAGTGTTCAACTGTTGTCAGTTTCCGAGCCTCGAGTCTTGGAACCGGTGATGGAGCTTCCTCCCTCGACACTATTGAGGTCGGCTCAGTCTTCGGTTCCTTCGACCCGTTCTTCTAAGCTCTCCGATATCGATGTGGACCGTGTGGTGCAGAAGTTATTGGAACATTCGGCCCTATCCAAACTTATCTCGGTTTCCACCCAGTTGGTGTCGAAACTTGAAGGCCTCCCATTATCTCCATCCCTTCCTCCTCCGAGACCTGTCCAGTCTTTGGAGCCGGAAGAGGTTGATCTACTGATTGTGGAGCCCTCGGTGCCAGAACCGTCCTTTTCTCGGTCTGCTCCTTTCACCTCGACTCCGTCGGATCCGGTACCGGAGTCTCGGAGCCGACGATCCGTCCTTGGTTCCGGGGCCGAGAGTCGAACCGACGTTTCGGTTCCGACTCTTCCTCTCGGGGCCTCGGCACGGATCGATTCGGCTCCGTCCTCGGGGTCGATGCCTTCGGTGCCTGTCTCGGGATTCTTCCCATTTCTTCGGAACCAGGAGATTCCTCGACTCGGGACCCAGGGGCCTTCGATCTCATGAGGAAGGTGTTGTCTACCCAGACAACCACATCAGTAGAAGCAGCCTCTCCTCCCCATAAAGGACCGTTATCTTCCTCTGCACCAACGGCCACATCCAAGCGTCGAGCACCGGTGTCTCAGCCACCCCTGGAGGGTGCCCCCTCTTCCTCGGAGACTTCTTCTGATGCTCCCCCCGAAGAGGTCCCTAGGAAAAGATTGTGTAAGAGGAGACACTTAGATTCTCCACAAGAATCTTTAACATTCGATACTGACTTGGATGAGTCAGAAGGGTCCCCAAAGTCACCTTCAGAAGATGTCTCTTTTTCTGACATCTTGGAGATCCTGAAGCAGAGAGGTGATTGGCAGTCCCTCCCCCCTTCTGAGGATGAGTCAGTCTTGCTGAAGGCATTTGGTGCTCGCCCTTCCTCCTCCTGGGTCACTCCGCCCTTCGATGAGTTAATGGAGTTGATTGCTCAAGGGCGTGGAGACACCTGACACGGTGGAACCGGTCCCTAGGAAGTCTAATAAGTACATCACTGCACCCCAAGACAAGGCTTACCTCACTAAGGGAGTTCCAGTGGACGCCATGGTGGTGGCAGCGGCCACGAAAAAGGAGATGTCGGAATCTTCCTCATCTGTCCATCCGCCTAACAGAGATTCTAGGACTATGGACAGATACGGGAAGCGCATTTTTAGTTCAGCGGCTTTTTCTATGCGATCCCTGAACTATTTGACCCATTTTACACGCTTACAGAGGGATCTAGTCAAAGAGTTGGGAGATACCCTCCAGGGTACTACAGATGCTGCAGTCTCAGAGAAAGTTACAGCACATCTAAATACCCTTACATCCATTGTTAACTCATCCATGAGGCTGATATCATACGCAGCCGAAGGATCGAGTAGGGCAGCAGCTTCAGCGATTGCTCTTCGTAGGCAATCCTGGATGCGCTTATGTTCATTTGCGGAAGCCTTCAAGTCTTCCTTTACTAACGCCCCATTTGATGGTGCCACACTTTTTGGCCCTAAAGTAAAGGAGACCCTTACCCGGTGTGAACAGGAGGGAAAGACTCTGTCTGCTGTCGGAGTCCGTTTTTCCACCCCTTCCAGACCGTACCCCAAAGGGCAACGTGGTGGGAAAATGTGGTTTCGAAAACCCCAAGGATCTTTCCCAGGCACACAGGGTGATGCCCCCTCTAGAGGCAGAGGAGGGGCAGAGGTGGAAGACGCCGCCCTGGCGGCAGAGGGGGTCCGCAAAACCAAGGTGACAGGGATACCCCCCTTGGAAAACCTTTCCAACACTCCTGAGAGGAGGCCCGACTGTCCTGCTCTGGAGGCAGTCGGGGGTCGCTTAGCTTTATACCCTCAGGCCTGGCAAAACTTTACTACAGACAACTGGGTAAAAAGCGTTGTTACCAGAGGTTACAAAATACCATTCCTATCCACCCCCATTCCAAAGAGAAAACTCCCAGATGTACCGCCCCATCTGCGAGACCCAGCAGCTATAGAAATTTCAAAGCTGCTAGAAAAAAGAGTCATCCAACCAGTCCCAGCGGACCAAATAGGATTCGGGACTTAGTCAAGGTTCTTTTTAGTTCCAAAGAAGACAGGGGACTGGAGGCCGATTCTGGACCTAAGCAACCTCAACACCTTTGTCAAGAAAGAAAAGTTCCGAATGGTCACTCTTCAATCGATCCTTCCATTCCTACAGAAGGACGACTGGATGTGCTCAATAGATCTGAAGGACGCATACTACCACATCAAAATGGCCAGGGCGTCCAGGGATCATTTGCGCTTGCCAGTCACTACCAGTTTCGAGCCCTGCCCTTTGGTCTGACCTCAGCCCCAGGGTTTTCACCAAATGCATGGCAGTGGTAGCGTCTCATCTGAGACGCCTAGGATTCCAGGTGTTTCCGTATCTGGACGACTGGCTCCTGTCTGCCACCACCCGGCCAACTGATACAGGCCAGGGATTACACCCTACAACTTTGTATTCACCTCGGAATTTCCGTAAATTTCGAAAAATCTTTACTACAGCCATCACAGCATATCTTATTCATAGGAGCGGAATTAGATACGCATCATTTGATTCTAAGGCTTCCTCCAGAAAGGATAGTCGCACTTCAAAACAACATTTCTCTCCTTCTGTCGTCCAAAAAATCCCTGGCAAAGCTGGTTCTAAAGGTCTTTGGTCTCATGGCAGCTTCTCTTATTGCGATACCATTGGGAAGACTGCACATGAGAGTTCTACAATGGCTACTGTTTGCACAATGGTCGTTCCAACAGCTACCTCTGACACATGAAATTCTGATTACAAACATATGCAAATCACATCTAACTTGGTGGCTTCAGACTTGCAACCTTTCCAGCGGAAGACCATTTGTGCTACCCACGCCGCCAGCGACGATAACCACGGACGCTTCCCTGATAGGGTGGGGGGGCATCTTTCAGGGACAGACAGTCCAAGGCGAATGGACCAATTTGGAGTACAATCTGCACATCAATGTTCTGGAGTTGAGGGCAGTGTTTTTAGCGTTGCAACACTTTGCTCCCCTTCTTCCTCTAGGGGCTATTGCAGTTCAGACAGACAACATGTCTGTAGTCTGGTACATAAACAAGCAAGGGGGAACCAGGTCTTATCAACTATGCAGGGAGGCCATGAGAATTTGGCAATGGGCGGAGTCCACGGGTCGCTTTCTGATCGCAACGCACATCCCGGGGTCATCCAACGTCATAGCCGACAGGCTGAGCAGAGCAATACTGTTGCCTCACGAGTGGTCCCTCAAACAGTCAATTGCGAACACGATATTTCGCAAGTGGGGCCAGCCTTCCTGCGATCTGTTTGCGTCTCCAATGAACGCCAAATGCAGGAGCTACTTTGCCCTTTTACCCCCTCCAGGGGAAGTCCCCAGGGACGCGCTGGTGCACGATTGGCCCCCGGGTCTCCTGTATGCTTTTCCTTCTTTTCCCCTGATTGCAAAGTTTCTGCAGAAAGCCAACAACCTTCAGAGGACGATAATCCTCATTGCCCCATTCTGGCCTCGTCAAATTTGGTTCCCCTTTCTATTGCATCACCGCATTCGGGGACCTTGGATGCTGGACCCAGAGCCAGATCTACTGACTCACTCGTCAGGAGTTCCTCACCCATCCCTCGAATCACTCCATCTAGCAGCTTGACTGCTCCGCTTCCCTTTCTAGCCAGGTCTGATTCCCTTACACCGGCGGTTCATAATATATTAGTGGCTTCTCATAAAGCTTCCACTACAAAAACCTACACCAGTAAATGGAAACGTTTCGTCCTCTGGGCTAATTCACATCATTTGGACCCTGTTATAGCTCCGTTGAACAAGATCTTGGAGTTTTTGACAGAATTGTTCCATGAAGGAGCTTCTCCTGCTACTTTAAGAGTGCAATTGGCTGCCATTTCTAACTTTCATGTGGAAGAATGTGGTGCGCCTATTATGGCTCACAGACTTTGTAAAGCTTTTTTAAAAGGATCTTTTCACATCAGACCACCAGTTAGAATTCCTACATCACCTTGGAATCTGAACCTCTTACTTTCTAAATTGATGTTGCCCCCTTTTGAGCCAGCCTCAGTTTGCCCATTGAAATTTTTATCGTGGAAAACTCCATTCCTGGTGGCCATTACATCCGCTAGGCGAGTATTGGAGCTTCAGGCTCTTTCTATTAAACACCCTTATTTAATTTTCCACTCTGACAGAGTATCCCTTCGCACTAATCCATCCTTTCTCCCCAAAGTTTGCTCTACTAATAATATTAATCAGTCCATTGAATTACCCACCTTTTTCAAAAATCACTCTAATAAGTTAGAGTGTATGTTGCACAAGTTGGATGTCCATAGACAACTCAGGTTTTATTTGGATAGAACAAAAGATCACAGGAAATCTGATCAACTGTTTGTAGCCTTTGCTGACAGCAGGAAGGGTGTAGCAGTTACGAAACGAACTCTTTCCAAATGGCTAACTGATTGTATCACACACGTTTATGAGGCTTCTAATCAAACCTTATCGGTCAAACCTAAAGGACATTCTACGAGATCAGTGTCTACATCTTTAGCTCACGCAGCTCGCTTACCATTAGACACGATTTGTGCGGCTGCTACTTGGGCTAAACCACATACATTTATCTCTCATTACAAAGTGGACAGGGTTTCTTGGGATAGGGCAACCTTTGGTTCCACTGTGCTCAAGAACGTTCTCCCGTGAGTTCCTCAGGATCATGGCGCTAGGGACGCTACCCATGTGTAAGAACAAAGGCGAGATTGAACACTCTCACATATAGAAGTTATGTCCTTACCATAACGTTCCATGTGGAGTGTTCATCTCGCCTTTGTTCTTACACTCCCACCCTTCCCACCCTTAGGAAGAACGTTCAATTTGGTGCCTGGTCTGGAGTATTCTCCTTCTGCAGTTGCAATAGTTGTATTGTATGATACACTTGTGTGTATATATATATATATATATATGTTTATATGTATATAGATGATCCTATGATTATGTAAATTTTGGTATGTGTGTGTGCTCTCTATGGCTGGTTTGCTTGCAAACTAGATCTGAGGTAAAGGCAGAGGGGGATTGTGGGTATTAGGTGATCTCGAGCTTCTTCTCGATGCAGAGCTTGCAAGCGGCCGACACGGAGCCGAGGATCGGCTCCGAACCCATGTGTAAGAACAAAGGCGAGATGAACACTCCACATGGAACGTTATGGTAAGGACATAACTTCTATTTTTCCTACTGATATTCTTGCAGCTTTAAATACTGACAGGGATTCATAGAAGTTACCACAAAGTGTAGACTACATGTGCACTTAGTGTAATCTTTCTGATAGACTAGAAAGCACAAAAAGTGTGTTAAGAATTTTCTTGAATAGATATAGCGTACACTTAGTCTAAGCTTTATTGAATCTGGCCCAATGTACTTGTTCATAAAAGTGCATATTGTAGTCCACCTGTTATAATAATAATAATAATAACTTGTCTATATTACGGTGAATTTTGTATGACATTAGTATAGTTACACTACCTATTTGCATCCGTATATTGTATGCATGCATTCATAATGTTGCTTGAATAATAAAATGGAGCGTTTGAAGTGTTTGCACCTCAGCATGCTAAACTACATGCTTTATAATGTGCCATAGATTCAGAACGAGTCCAGCAGTGGGTGTCAACTGCTGATAACCTGTTGTATTGATCATGACTTTGACCTCTTCAGCTCATAGCACTTTTATCAGCAAGTCTGAATGCTGCAACCTCACCTCTCAGCAACAGTGAGAGCATTGTGTAACAGAATCTGATCTGTGTTTTGCAGTGCTTAGCCTGTAGGTATGCCAGAAAAACGAGCCAGATGGAACATTTTTACTGGCAAATATGATTGCCTGCTTGCTAACAAAAATAATTATTAGTAAATAAATGAATAGACTGCTATCAAAGGTTAGTATATCACTGAGACAGGTGCATTGTTAGGGTTGTTGTATGACTTCTATCTGGCTTCATAACTTGGCCCATTCAGTATTTCCTGATCCTTCCGATGGAACTATGTACTGTCTTTTTAAAGTACGTAGGGACAATAAATCAAATACTTACTCCGGTATGAAATGTAGCTCTCATCTTTGGACATGCATCTAGCCATGGTTTTATGTTTTGCACCATGAAGCTGGTAGAGTATAGTTTTACATGGTGAGACAATAAAAATAATCAAACAGATTTATGCCAGTGGCACAGAGAGAGTAATTATAAACCAGGTGGTCTTATTTCATTTAGAGGTTCAGGTACTTGATGGAGTGGCAGGCAGCATGGGAGTGCCTATTTGGGAGGTGGGGGATAGCAGTTAGGTTGCCTGTCCTGTAGAGCTCTAGCAGAAATTGAAGATCACATAGATGACACCAGGCTGGGGGCAGGAGAATGGTAACAGAGTGACCACCCTATGAACCCTGGATGGAACACATGCTCAGTGTTGCTCCCCACTGCCTTCCCAGCCCCACATGATGACATCAGCATATGCAAGGAAGCCATGGCTAGGAAAAATCTATGAATTGTTCTGCATCACATGAGCCATCATTGAGAAGGAATTGCTGGTGGTACCATGATGAGGAACAAATCTTCAGTTGCCATTTAGCCTCAGTTTGGGGGCGGGGCAGTCACACCCACCTGGTCATAGAATGGCTCGTTATTCCCCCTCAGCATACATGCTGATGGGAGAGCAGCTGGAGACTAAAAAAAATCCAATACATTTGCAGTCTTCAACCATCCAGATAGATAGCAACACTCTCCTGCTGGAAAATAATCTGTGCTTGCAAACTGTATTCCATGC